>NC_056734.1:185401882-185701882 GCF_019279795.1 Protopterus annectens
GTTTAGATCCCTGGAGCATGTAGCTCTGAGGGATTGGGATTTCTTTAAGTGTAGCATGTCCAACAGCTCTGGGTTTGACATGGCCTTGTATGTTAAGCAGAGATCGCCTCTGAGTAGACGATATGCGACAGAGTATAGCTGGAGTTTTTTAAGGCGGTCAGCGTAGGGCATCTGCTTTAGGCCTGTGATTTTTTTAGTGAGGTATTTCTGAGGCCTTTCCAGTTGTTGCAGATGTCTTGAGAGGTACATACCAAATGGGGCATTGTATTCTATAATGGGTCTAATGAGGGATGAGTACAGTGGGACAATGACCTCCTTTTTTCTGGATGAAAAGCCCTTCTTGATGAGGTGTACCACATAGAAGGATTTCCTGACTGTTGTAGCGATGTGGTTATTGAAGGTGAGACCACTGTCCACCTGTGTCCCTAAGTCTCTTATCACACTTTCTGTGTTTAGTGTACTGCCACCTATATGGTAATTCATGGATATCACAATACATGGTATCACAATATCACAGCAGGCTTTGTCCTGCTAGTAAATGTTATACATGCAGGGAACTGGGGAAATAAGTATTCACAACCATGATTAGCATATTACTCAATTATCTTCTAGTACTTGCTGCATATTGGTAAGAAAGGTTATATGATTACATAACAGGAGACGTGAACATGTTATACACACAACAGTAGCATACAAATGTAATATAAAATATGTTCAATATGCATTATGTTTACTCAGATAGTTTGGCAGCTCTCTCTCTCTCTATATATATATATATAAATATATATATATATATATATATATATATATATATATATATATATATATATATATATATATATACAGTGTATATAAAAAGTGTACACACCCCTGTTAAAATACCAGGTTTTTGTGATATAAAAAATGAGACCACAATAAATCATTTTCATTTCAAAACTTTTCCCACCTTTAATGTGACCTATAACCTGTACAATTCAATTGAAAAACAAACAAATCTGTTAGGGGAAAAAATATAAAAAATAAAAAAAGTACAATGGGCTGGTTGCATAAGTGTGCACACCCTTAAAGTAATACTTTGTTGAATCACCTTTTGATTTAATTACAGCAATTAAGTCTTCTTGGGTACACACCTCCCATCAATTAAAGAAACTCTGATTAACCCCAAATAAAGTTCAGCTGTCCTAGTAGGATTTTCTTGACATTTACTCAGTTGCCTGCTACAGCAAAAGCCATGGTTCACAGAGAGCTTACAAAGCATCAAAGGGATCTCATTGTTGAAAGGTATCAGTCAGGAGAAGGGTACAAAAATTTTTCCATAGCATTGGATATACCATGGAACACAGTGAAGACAGTCATCAAAAAGTGGAGAAAATATGGGACAGCAGTGACGTTGCAAAGAGCTGTACGTCCCTCCAACATTGGTTGAAAAAACAAGACAAAAACTAGTCATGGAGGCTCCCAAAAGAGCTACAGCAACACTGAAGGAGCTGCAGGAATTTCTGGCAAGTACTGGTTGTGTACTACATGTGACAACAATCTCCCATATTCTCCATATGTCTGAACTATGGGGTAGGGTTGCAAGATGGAAGCCTTTTCTTACACAGAAAAACATCCAGGCCAAACTACAATTTGCAGAACAATATATCGTCTCCCAAAAGCATGTGGGAAAATGTGTTCTGGTCTGAGGAGACCAAGGATGAACGTTTTGGACACAATTCCAAAAGGTACATTTGACGCAAAAACAACACTTTGCATCCCCAAAAGAACACCATCCCCATGGTGAAGCATGATGATGGCTTTTCTTCAGCTGGAATTGGGACTTCAGTCAAGGTGGAGGGAATTATGAACAGTTCCTTTTGGCCCAAAACCTTCAGGCGTCTGCTAGAAAGATGAAGATGAAGAGGAATTTCACCTTTCAACACAACAATGACCCCAAGCATACATCCAAATAAACAAAAGAATGGCTCGACTAGCATATGTCCGAATCACAAAACATCGAACACACATACACCAAAGCGCTTAACATCGAAAAGCACTTCCGTATATGTGTAGTTCAAAAAAAAAATCTACGTTTCTGCAGGGGGGCTTCACCCCACTGCACCCCCCACACCCCCCCTACTTTATTATTCTCACTCTGAGATCGCACTACAGTGGGGAAAATGGAATTTTCCCTTATTCGCACTGTAGTCTGATCTACAAAACAGGCACACATACATGGAAGAGCTTGTTGATGTTAAGCACTTTCGTGTATGTGTGTTCGATGTTTTGTGATTCGGACATATGCTAGTCGAGCATGTGTCCGGATCCCATATATATATATATATATATATATATATATATATATATATATATATATATATATATATATATGTGTGTGTGTGTGTGTGTATGTACTTCTAAACCTCGAAATCTCATATAATCAAAATTCATTTTCACGAGACGAAAATCACGAAAGCTTAAATATCCGCATAGCAGATTTTGCCCAGGGTACATGAACACTTGCAAAAACTTAAACAAAACACACACAGTAGTAAATACCCCCCCCCCCCCAACTATATATATCAACTCCAGGATCACACTACAGTGGAGAAAAGGGCATGTTGGGTAAGTATTTTCTTACCCTGGGAAAAATTCACCTGTCGGGTATTCAAGGTTTCACAATTTTCATCTCTCAAAAATGAAGTTAGATTATATGAAAGAGATTTCAAGCTTCAGAAGGAGATCCATATATACATACATATACATATATGTAGGATCATATGAATGCCAGGGAAGTAAGTTTAAAAATCATTAGATGTTTGTCAATATTCATTATTTCCCTTTTGAGAAGGCTAAAACAGGTTAGGCCTGAAATGAGTCTGGAGATGCCTATTCGGTGTCAGGGTTCATCTTGAAGAATGTGATGGGATAATTCTGTTTAACATGTAAGGGTAGTTTTGTAACAGAGGTGTTACAAGAATGTATAACAATAGGTGGCAGTATTTTGTTTCTTCTTCCCTTTCTGTATACATATATAATTTATAGTCATCATCAACCCCCTTTTTTCCAATTTCTACATTTGGTCGGAGTGTCACATTAATTGTCTCCTTCTCTCTTGATTCAATGCCACACTCCTGCCTTCTTTGGTACTCATGCTTGACTGTCACAGATCTTCTCTCACGCAATCCATTCACCTCTTTGCTAGATGCCCTCATTTCCTCTTGCCATCTTCCTGTCTGTTCCAAATCTTCTTCACCAGAGTGGCTTCTGCTCTTCTGCAAATGTGCCTGAATCATTGTAATATGTTCTCTTTGATCTTTTCTGCACTTGGAGCTAATTTGGCTTCTGCTCTTATATCCTCATTTCTTCATCTGTCCTACAGTGTGAATCCTACCACCTGTCTCAGCCACTTCATAACAATCACCTCTAACTTCCTCATCTGCTCTGCCTTTAATGCCCAGGTTTCAGTAGTACTGGTCACACTTCTGTTTTGTACACCTTCCTTTATAGCTTCTTTGACATTCTTCTGTCATATACTACACCCATCACTCTATGTCAGTTGGCTGCAGCACCTCTGATTCTAGCTTTGACCTCTTCATTCAGACTTCCCTTCTCCTCAATCACTCCTTCCAGATACTTGAAGCTGTTTACCTTTTCCACTATCTTCCCTTCTATCTCAGTTCTCAACTTCTTCTGATTTCCCCAGTTTGCTGCTATTACCACTGTCTTATCTGTACTCAGTTTTATCTCATGTGCCTTCAGTTTTGCATTCCATTCTCCTATCCTTTTCTGAAATTCTTGCTCAGAGTCTGCCTGTAATGCCACATCATCTGCATACAGCAGCTTTGTTGATTTGTCCCCTCCAACCTGTTTCTGGCACTTCGAACCACAGCAGGTCTTTTTTGGACCTTGTCATATGCTTTCTCCAAGTCTAGAAATGCCTGATTGGCCTCTTTTACTCATCTCTAGCTTCTTCTGAACATTTTGTCTCACTGCAAACACTGGTTCAGTTGTGCTGCAACCTGATCTAAATCTGAACTGCTCATCTCCCGTCTCACGTTCTACTACTCTGCATATCCATTTATCAATCACCCTCTCCAAAATTTTCATGCAATGTAACAGGAGTTTAATACCTCTGTAGTGCCCATACCTGTGGTTGGACTTTTTGTTATTGTACACAGGCAGAGGTATGGTTATTCACCAGTCTTCTGGGATATGCCTTTCTCTCCACACTGGTATGAATATCCCCAGGAGCCATTTCTCTCCTATCTCACCCAACATCTTTATCATATCTGCTGTGACCTCATCTGAGCCTTCTGCTTTGGCTGTCTTCATTTTCCTTAGTGCTGTTCTTACTTCTATGCTAGGCTCATCTTCTTCTCTCATCGTAGGCTGTGTCTTGGCCAGTACAGCTTCTTTGGGGTTTTCATCATTCAGAAGCTTCTGGACGTACTCCATCCATTTGCCTTTGATGTCCTGTTGAATGGCGAGCAGGTTGTTGCTAGCATCCCTTATGGGGATGTCTGCCTATCTTATCTTTCTGTCTTTACCTTGCAACCTGATATAGTTTCTTTTGTGTCTACTGAAGCTGGCAGAGTACCTCTGATGCCCTGTTCTTTGCTACTGCAACTTCCTTCTTAGCCTCTTTGTTAGCCACCCAGTATTTCTTACTATCCTGACCCATCTTTTCTATCTCCAATTTTTCCTGCACTCCGTTCTTTTCATAACTTCTTGGACATCTGCATTCCACCACCAGCTTTCCTTAAGTACCTTATTTCCATACCTGGCTCGGCCACATATCTTTTCTATAGTCCTAACACATGTTGTTTTTAAGCGCTGCCATTCTTTTTCAACTCCACCTATGTCCTCTTCTTCTTGGGGTGCTACAGCCCTGAGTAATTCCTTGAACTGTTGTACTTTCTCTCCAGTCAACTTCCAGGTCTGCAGCCTGGTCTCTATTGACCTTAGATCCTTCTCTGACCACCACCTGCAGCTGATTTTGGCAACCAGTGGTTTATGCTGTGAGCCGACTGTTTCACTGGAGATAACTTTGCAATCATTGAGTCTATCCCAGTGCCCTTTCCTTACTAGGAGGAAGTCTACCTGAGTTACATTATGGCCACTCTTGTATATGTCCTTTCTTGGATTAAGGGAGGCTTCTTTGTTCACCAGTGGCAGTGGGGAGCTTAGAGCAGCCTATCCATCCCTGGAGGAGTGTTCCCAGCACAAGAATCTGGTAGTCTATTGGCCATTTTGGGCCACTTTCTAGCTCTTTCAAATCCCCCTATATAAAACCCGCTTTGGCGAGGTTTTTGCGCTTGTTACTACTCAGCCAAGCTCCTCGTGGTCCTGCAGAGTGAAAGAAAAAAAAAAAAAAGTTATCCTTGTTTCCTATCTTTCCTGACCTAGAGTAGTCCAAATACAGGCTTTGCTGTATTCTGGACTTTTGGAAAGTTCCTGTGTTGCCATTTCCTTTCTTGGATAGAGGGAGGCTTCTTTGTTCACCAGTGTCAGTGGGGAGCTTGGTGCAGCCTATCTGTCCCTGGAGGAGTGTTCCCAGCACAGGAATCTGGTAGTCTGTTGGCTGTTTTGGGCCAATTTCTAGCTCTTTCAAGTCCGCCTGTATTAAACCCACTGTAGCACGGCTTTGCATGATTTTGTGCATAGCGCGGCATTGAGCAGCGCCGCTTATTTGGGTTTGAGCCTTGGAACTGATCTAGTTCTCATAATAAACACCCTATTCCTACGCTAAAGCCTAGCACTTGCTCACTAAAGCAATTATATAAGTCAGCACTAAAAAATTAAAAGCACTACACCCTCACAAACTCCCCTTGAGTAACTTGTTCCCCATTGGCCCTTTTTTCAATTATAAAGGAATTCCCAGTACTATTCTAGCATGTCCAAAGGTCAGTTGTCAATCTCCTCTCCGGTCCAGCTGGTGAACCTGGGAATCTTGAGGCAATGTTACAACTGCCTAATGTACACAGACAACCCTCTCCTCCTCCCAACAAATTCCAACACATGTGAGAGATGCAACCATATAGCCAAACTGGAGGCTAAGCTCTCTCAACTCAGTACTGGCGTAACCAGTCAGGAGGAGAAGGAAACCACACTCACTACAATTCCAGTCTCACATAGACCTACCACGACAGCAAACCAAACACATAAACACACAAAAACATACTTGGAGGCTCTAAATAAAAATCTGTCTAAGCAGCAGAGACCTCCAAAGCAGACACCCAAGCAACCACTACCCCAAAACAAAACACGTGCAACACATAGCTCACAAAGCCAGTGTGCCGAACAGTCACAGCCCTTAAGGCTAAACAACACACCTGATACACTTGTAATAGGTGACTCTATCATCAGGCACACTGACGTCCTGCTCACCAGGCTGAACAAGGAGAAGGTCATGGTGAGCTGCCTATCGGGCGCTAGGATCCGCCACATAACACAAGCACTCGGGTCACTCCAAGGCAAGTACAAATATGACTCGGTCATTGTCCATGCTGGTGTGAATGACCTGAGACGTACCTCCCTGGACTACATGAAAAGAGACATAGAGGAGCACTCTGAGCATGTAGCCCAGGCTGGTATGACCCTGACCTTGAGTAGCATCTTACCCTCACCAAGAATGATGCCACAGTATGAAGACAAGATTATCAATTTCAACAATTGGCTTAAGTATTGGTGTCATTCAAAGGGGATCCAATGCCTGTCAGCCTGGGATGACATGCTCGACAAGCCACGCTGCTTCGCTAGGGATGGCTTGCACCTGTCACCCCTGGGCTTTCGGATATTGGCAAAGGCTCTTGCTACCCCCATAGTGCCTTTTTTAGGCAAGGCTCAAAAGACAAACCCACCTCCATAGGTATCACAAGGGAAGAAACTAAGAGTAATGCTACTCAACGCCAGAAGTCTAAACCTCAAGATGCACGCACTTGAAACTCTCCTTAGCATGGAGAACATCGATATCTGTGCAGTAACAGAAACCTGGTTCAAGGCTCTCGAGAGCACCCCAGCACTACCAGGTTATACCTCATACCATGCTTTTCAGCCCCAAAACTTGGACCGAACAACAAAAGCAGGGGGAGTATCAATATTCGTCAAAGATATCCACACCTCCAGGTTGGTGGCACAGCACGAAGCATCAGAGACTATCCATGTGCAACTAACAGTGGGTAAAACTGCCTTCCAGTTTATAGCCTGCTACAGACCACCCTCTCAAACCCAGGAACCCCACTCGGCCTTCCTGAGAACACTGGAAAATATGAAGGTCTCTCCAAACACCATTATATTGGGTGACTTCAACTACCCAACCATAGACTGGAAGCATTACTCTAGCTCCAACACCCTAGCCCAAAGGTTCCTAGAATTTATAAACTCAAATGCTATGGAACAACTTGTTACCACTCCCACAAGAGGGGAAAACATACTGGACCTGATCATCACCAACATGGGGACTCTATGCTCCAGACCAGAAGTGTATCCCTCACTGGTAAGATCAGACCATAAACTAATCTCACTGGATATTCACATCCCGACCCCACCCCATGCCCAGAAAACTACAGTGAAAAACTTCTCTAAAGCAAATTTCACACTCCTCAAAACCGAGTTAGAATCCTTCAAAGCCCCCGGGCCGGTGGATAATACGGCCCAGACCACAAAATCATTTATAAACGCATTCTATGAGCACCTTCAGGAATGCATGGATCATGCAATCCCAAATAAAACCAAGACCCAATCCTCCAAAGGCAGACGTCCTGTCTGGTGGACCCCAGCCATAAACAAACTATACAATAGAAGGAGGAAGCTACTACATGACAGAGCAAAATCCCAAAAAGGGAAGGCATCTCTGATCAGTATTAGCAAAAAACTATGGGCACTCATAAAATCGTCTAAGGCCAGCTTCGAGAGAAAAATTACACAGGACACTAAGGATAATCACAAGGCTTTCTTTAGTTATGTTAGGAACCTGGGTGGGAATTCCCAGATATGCTCAGAATTAGTCCAAAATGACAAAAAATACACCGAACCCGCAGACATTGCCAACATCCTAGCTGACAGGTTCAGCACAAACTTCTCCCCCCCCTCCCCACCAAAAGGGCTAATATCTATCCCAGCAGAGTGCTGCCCCCCTGACATCTCAGATGCTCAGGTAAGAGCTGCCCTCTCCAAAGCAAGAAACACAGCATCAATGGGACCAGACAGTGTCCCAGGCTGCGTCCTACATGAACTCTAAGAAGAGCTAAACCCAAACCTAAAACTACTGTTCAATCTCAGCCTTACTACAGGATATGTACCCAAAGAGTGGCGTACAGCAACAGTGGTCCCTCTCCACAAAGGTGGTGCCTCAACGGATCCTGGAAACTATCGCCCCATAAGTCTCACTAGCTTGGTCTGCAAAGCTATGAAAAGGATCATCATGGACCTTATAAAATTATTGTCTCTTTGTGAATTGCTTATCCAGTCTCTCTTCCCAATCCTTTCTAAGTTCCTCTGATTGATTCTTATAATTATCATGCAATATTTTCTATGCTTTACTGAGGCCATGGTGGTGCAGTGGTTAATGTTGTCACCTTACAGCAAGAGGTTCTCTGGTTCGATTCTTGGCTGTAGCACCTTCTGTCCAGAGTTTGCATGTCCTCCTCATGGTCAAGTGAATTTAAAGACATTCAGGTAGGTGCATGTGTGGATGTGCCTTCTTTGAAGGTTGGGTGCCTGGCTGGCAACTCAACACCATAAAAATTCACTGCCAATCATTAGCAGACCGGAGTTCTGCTGTGGCGACCCCTAACCGGGAAAAGCTGAAAGACAGTATTTTCTATGCTTTACTAATTGGAAATGCTATATATCCGTAAGTCAAATGGTACATGGGTTACTTGCACTAAAGGCCTTAACCTGTTATATGACATTAATAGAATCTGCTGGAAGGACAGATTTGTCTCCCAGAGGTTACCACACCTTTGAAACACTCCTGCATCATGTCAAGCAAAGCACATCATTGGCCCTCTTCACACACAATCTGGACGATTGGATGGGTAGCCATAAATTCACCCAGGGGGTTCCACCTGTGCCCCTCTTGGACAGTGGCGATAGGTGCTGATTGTGGAAATAAGGGTAAAACTTGGTTAGGCTTGTAAGAGCCCTAGGGTCATTAGTCTAGTACAAAACAAAACTCAAAGCCACTCGATAAAGGTTGGAGTAATACAAAATAAAATACTCTAAGAAAATAAATGAAACTCTGACTAACATGGCTGAAAATGAACTATAAACTTTAATAAAACAGAAAACATAAAATAAAAGGTAAGCGCTTTTACAGATACTCAGTCTGCTTCTTCAGACCATATAAAAACCACTAAAGAAAGAGCAATTTAAAAATCTAACATGGTCCAATCATTGAAACACATGCAGTCTACTGACTCATGAATGAATCAACCATTCAAGTGTTCACTATGGGCCAAGCCCCCAAAAGTGTAATTTAATGACATGGGGCAGGATTTCAACACTGACTACAATGAAATCATTCCTTTCAGTCCTGGTGGAAGGTGTGCTTGTAAAAGTAGTATCCAGCATAGATCATGGCATTCTGTTATATTATTCTGATCTCCACCCCACACATTCAATGAAGTCAGATCCAGCACAAATAACTTGAATGACTGATAACTGCCTCATTCCAATACATGCTTGGCCATGGCATTAGTTACTTTCTTTTTATTTATATCATTCATATGGTCCATGACCCTTTCTTTTAAATAAAGATATTGGGGACCTACAGACACTGGATCCTACCCAGTTCGGCTTTGTTAAGGGCAGATCCTGCCTCTTAAACCTGGTCGATTTCTTTGAAACAGTCACCAAGGCCATTGACAATGGGAAGGTGGTCCACACAGCCTACCTGGACCTCGCAAAAGCCTTCGATACAATACCCCACTCGGGCATTATAGATAAGCTCACCAGCTTAAATATAAACCCCTATGTCATTAGATGGGTTGCAAACTGGCTCAAGGACAGAACCCACATGGTTAGAATAGCTGGAGCCATGTCAGACTCCAAACCAGTTACAAGTGGCGTCCCACAAGGCTCAGTCCTGGGACCTCTCTTGTTCGGTATATATTTCTCGGAGGTACAGGCCAACATGGAAGGACTGTGGCTGACCAAGTTCGCAGATGACTGCAAACTGGGCGCCATAATAGACTCTCCAGCCGACACAAGCATCCTCCAAAAGGGCCTCATAGAAACAGACAACTGGTGCCAGAGCCATGGCCTCAAGCTAAACGCCAAAAGTGTATAGTCATCCCTTTGGCAAAAACAAAGTGCCCACAAATTACCACATAGGTGGTAATCCATTAAGTACAGAAGAAGTAATTAGGGACCTGGGGACCCAAGTTGATAGCAATCTCTCATTTGACAACCATGTGGCCAAAGTGGTCAGAAAAACATTTTATATAGCCCACCTAATCATGAAGGGATTCACATCTAGATCAGGGGAGGTCATTGTGCCTCTTTACTCATCCCTCATCAGGCCCATAATTGAGTACAATGCCCCTTTTGGGATGTACCTTACCAGACACCTGCAGCAACTGGAAAGACCCCAAAAGTACCTCACCAAGAGGATCAAGGGGCTCAAACAGATGCCGTATGCTGCCTGGTTAAAGAAACTCTAGCTCTACTCAGTGGCATACCGCCTGCTCAGAGGCGATCTGTGCCTGACGTATAAAGCCATGTCCAACCCGGAATTAATGGACATGCTGCACCTCAGAAAATCCAAATCCCATCGAGCTATGCGCACGAGGGACTTAAACCTCAGCACTGAAATAAATAGGACATGCTGGAGGGACAGATTCATAACCCAGAGGCTCCCTTCACTCTGGAATAAAATCCCAGTCCAGGTTAGGCAGAGTCCCTCATTGACTCTCTTCAAGAGGAATCTTGATGAGTGGATGGGAGATCGTAGGTTTACCCCGGGTATCACTTCTGTGTCACTGTTAGACAGAGGCACAGTATACTAACCTCGAAAAAGGGCATAGCAAAATTAATTTAAAATGGGTGGCGAAAGCCATACACACTCTGGCTAGGCTTATAAATGCCCTAGGGCAGATAGCCTAGTATGAACCTATGAACCTATGATCTTGTGACTGTCTCTCTTACTGAACCATGTGTTGATTAATATCAAGCCATTTGCCAGACAGAAGTCTAGAATGGCCTCTCCTTCTTTATTCCTGTTGCCCCACCCATGTGGACCCAGGCAGTCTTCATATCCTGATCTATCTGTCCCTATATGTGCATTCAGGTCACCCGTTATCAACACCAATTCCTGTTATCCTGCTTCGTCTAGTAGGTCCTACAGCTGCTGTCTGAATGTACTTTTCTCCTCACTATCACAGACCTGCTGTTGGGCATAGGCTGCGATTATGAATTCGCTCCCTTCATTTGACTGGAATCTGACTGCCATGAGTCTGTCAGTAATTCTGATGACATCCCTCACTGCCTTCTGAAGCCTCTCTCTCATCACAATTCCCACACAACTTCTAGAATGTCCTTCTCCTGAGTAGTAGACCCTGAATCCCAAGCCAAGTAGCTTTACTGCATTGCCCTTTCATCTTGTCTCTGGGATACACAGGATGTCTAGCCTCCTCCATACCATCTTGTCATCCACTTCCAAGCTCCACATAATTATGTTCAGGTAAAATGTATACAGTTAATGGAGCAATGCATGACAGACTTGATGCACACACTTTCAATGTAATATGTATTGCAGGGGTATGTTTCTCACACTGTGTGGTCATATTGTTGAGTGTGTTCAGTAATCACTATTCTATACATGCTACGGAAACATTAAGTAGTCCATGGCTATGGTTAAAGATGTGTTCTCTGTGCTACGATATTTTTATTAGATGTTGCAATAGTATAATAAAATATGCTTTTGACATATCACCATATATCATATCATAGTGTGAGTATAGGTAGTTATCTTGGAGATGTGAGTATAGGCAGTTATCTTAGAGATGCGTGTGTGTGTGTGTGTGTGTGTGTGTGTGTGTGTGTGTGTGTGTGTGTGTGTGTGTGTGTGTGTGTGTGTGTGTGTGTGTGTGAGCCATGCACCATAATGCATGGGCTGGTAGGAAGGAAACTAATGTGGTTAGGTTTGACAGTGCAGATGGCTGTAGTTTGTTTAGCCATTGCAATGCTGGAGAAGCTGTTTAGAAACGGGAGGAGTGATAGGAATATATTCCATCTCTTCTTCCTAAGACTGGAGACCGCTTGGATGCATGTGCTTACCAGGGAAGCAGAACTGTTGAGAGTTCACATCATTTGTGTGAATGAGTGACACACCCTCATTCCACCCACTGCATTTCTACCCCTGTGTTGCCTGCAGACGCATGCACATGGTGGGTGTAGGGCTTGCAGCAAAATCCTCTGATGGTTGCTTGAATGACAGCTGCATTATGATTGGTTCTTTCCCAATGTGTCACTGACAGAATGATGGTCAGCAGACAATGGGAGCAAAAAACTACTTCCTTGTTTACTGCATGTATAATTACTCCACAGGGCTTAAGGAATCTCATTTCTACAGGTTCACTTTTAAGTCCTTTCTACAGGTTCACTTTTAAGTCCTTTTCTACCTATAATATTTTCTCATTATTTATGTGTCAATGTTTATTTTATTACCAACACAATGTCATTTGTTGTGCTTTCTTTATCTTTTTGTTTTATTTTGGACTTTCCTAACACCCTGATTTGTCACTGTTAGCAGCATCCAGATACTCTCCAACTACAACAACAATCCTCAAACAGTGTAGCACTGCACACTCAACTCACTAGGGAAACAGCACATAAACACACAAAAAAGGGAAGGAGAGAAGGACAAACACCTTTGGGCAACTAATGTGGCCCTTCTTCTGCCCCTAGTCTGTCCCACAGCCCCCACTTTTCCCATTTAACAACCACTCTATCTACCCAAAACATCCTATATAAACAGTGACAACTGCACATTGAAAATGTCCAGCCTAATATCACTAAGATAAATTCCATCATTCCGAAACCAAACAAAGTCCCTATCCACAAACCCAAATGGTCAAGCACAACAAAGCCTAAGTAACCATTTGCCCTAGCTACCCAATGATTAAGAAATTTCCTAGTAACCTTGAATTTAGCCATTACCTTCCAAACCAATAGGCTACCTAATGTAGCCCAAAATGCCCAAGAATGCTATCTCTCCACCCTCTAAATGACTTCTAGTGACCTGCCTTCCTCCACTATATCTGACTCCCTACCTATTCTGAAAGAATGAGTGGGATAATTTCCCCATTGTCTCCTTGCACCTCCAATGATCTCCTAATCTGACTTACAAATACCCTAGTATCCACCTCTCTGTCCCATTCATCATGAAATACCAACCCCTCTATCTGCTTACTACAAACCTCTCGCCATGCCATCCCCAGGCCACAGGCTATATTAATCGCTCAACATTCTTCAGCAATGCCCCCTGCCTTCCTTTGCCCATCTGATCTGTCTTTGACCTTTTTAACCAGATCAGCACTTCTGTTGTCATGATTTTACCTCTTACAACTGTAAACTGCCTAGCATTTCTCTTATCCAAAAATGCCCTCACTTGCTTAAAATCTAACAGGGTAGCCCACAAAACATGGTCAAAATAAGAATAAACAACCCTATGCAAACCCTGCAAAAGCAAAGGCAACATATGCTTGCCCAACAGTAATATACTGTCAATGGACTTGGGCCACACTCTCTCTCTCCTACCCTTTCAACATATGCAACATCAGCCTAATCTTTGTTATGTCCTTAAAGCTTGACAACGGTCACCACTCCCAATGCTGCCAAATGGATCCTAACAGTAAGCAGTAAGCACTGCATCACCTAACTTCCATCTCTGCACCATATACCCAATCACACACTGAGCCAACCACCTACTATCACCCATCAGCAAACCCACAACAAAGTACTTAGTATCTGTAAGAGCCTTACCATAGGCTTTTTTAGTTACCTCAGAGCACGATTACTGTACCATCCAGTTTTCTATGCTTAATCTGCCATATCATCTGTGGCACTATCATATAACTTACCTGAGCTCCTGACACCAACATCTGAAACCCGTGAAGCTGAAAGTGGGATAAAGTGTCAGTCAATACATTAAAATGTCTGGGAATATACTTAGCTAAAATAGAAATGTTAATGTTCAAACAATATAAAACAATCCTCCTCAATAATTCATACCAACCCTGATCTCACTGCCTTTTAGCTAATATCTGTACAACTGCCAGATTATCCAAAACAACACCTTTTTGTTCCTCAACTCAGCCTCCCAATCCACTACCGAGGCCAGATTGGCTTAATTTCTAAAAGCGTGAGGTTTCTCCTCCACTCATCTGTCCAATCCATCGGTCATCTCTCAGCAAACCACTTACCTCCAAACTACACATCCATCTCCAAACCCCCCACTACATCTATAAACAAGTCTAGTTCTGTTGAAGCCACCCACTCCCCTTGCCAGAAAGGCAATTCATTAAAGTGATGGAGAAACTCCAACCAAATAGACCTGTCCTTCTTGACCTGTTTAGTCACCCTCTCGCAATGATATTTACACCTAGCTTTGTCTGACAGAGCTCTTGTAGAAGACTGGCCCTGCCACTCAGTTCAGGTTGCAAAATTCAGCAGACCCAATGTTTTCATGACATCCTTAACTGCGACTTTGTCTTAGCAACCAATGCCTCAATTTTATTCTGGATTTTGTCCACCATGTTACTTGGCAACCTAAATACCTCCACATCTGAGTCAACCTCCAAACACAAAAATGAAAGGATCTTAGAAGGATTCTCCTGTTTGTCCTTTCACAACAATACTCCAAGCTCTGCCCACAATTGCTCAAAAAACCCGATGCCCAGTCATACTAACTCCTTATCCTCTCCAACCAGCAAAAAATCATCCAAATAATGAATAGCCCCCATGGACTCTGCCCCCTGCTGCCATATCAAGTGCAACACTGTGCTAATCTTTTCAAAAGTAGTACAAGCTACTATACAGTCCATGGGCACTACCTTGTCAAAATAAATTTTCCCTTCGAAATGCATATCCAAAATCGGCAAATCCAGTTCCCTAACTGGAGACATTCTGAATTCAAATTCTACATCCAGCTTTGCTAGCCAAGGATCTCTAAAGGACCAAATTACCCTTACCACCTTATCCAAAGAGGCATACTGCACCCGATATCTGCTCTATCAATGTGGGCATTGACTGAATCACCCTCAGGGAATGACAAGTGATGTACGAGTTGGAATTCTCTGGAGATTTCTTAGGGACTAAACCAAGTGGGGATATTCAAAACACCTCAAACAGAGGGGTATCAGATGGGCCTAATAGCTTAACCACTGCCAAATCTTTGTCCACCAATGCTTGCACCACATCCTTCTTACCCAGTATTGATTTTGAATTCGTACACCTTTAACTGGAACCACTAATCTTAGATATAACCGGAAAACCATACCAAAAAGCACTTACTAGCTCTTGCAATACCCCTTTATTTGGGTAGTGTAACAACAGCAGTTCCAACCTATCCAGCCATCTGGATGGTTCCTGCAAAAAAAGTTTGTCCCACCCTACTAGCCCTGACCCCCCCTTACATGGCCAACTGCCTCACCCACACTCCCTGTCCATGCACAGTCACTCCTCACCCACAGTCCCTGTCCATGTACTGTCACTCCTCACCTACAGTCCCTGTCCATGCACTGTCACTCCTCACCATCCCAGTCACATCCTTCCTCAAACACTGAACTGATAGATGCTGACACCCCCCCCCCCCACACACACACATGCACACACACACACTGAGTGGATAAATACAAGAATCTACAGGTGGGCTAAGTACACTTACTGGTATTAAATACACAGCAAGACTAAGCATTACACCCCACTTCCTTCAACAGACTCCACTCCTGAATCTTACTGGCTATCCAATATAATTCCCATCCAAATATCTGAATGCCTGTTCTCCCACTACAATGACCTTGAATGACTTAACACTTGCCCCCAGTACTGGCAGAACTTTTTGACTCGAGCCTGCACTTACCTCCACCACTTGACTAGGCACCTCTACTACCCCTATGCCTAGTAACAATGGAAATTCTCTATACCCCATCAGAGCCACAACTGCTCTCCAGTCCAACCCCCCCTCCCCGCACCAGTGGAGATCCACCACTAAAGGTGCTGCTTGACTGTCCCCTTGTAAAAACTTCTGCAATGTACTCCTGTCACCTAAACTTAAGTCACTCAGTAATATAAGCAAATCATCATCCAACTTAATAACAGCCCCTTTCCCGTGGCGCACACAAACATCAAAATCATTACCTGCTACTTATTGCTGCTCTGTCACTGGTGGATCAACTACTCACCCCTGGGATCTACTTGTCTGTTTGACTCAAACTCCTGAGGTCTCCATTGCTGGCTAGTCTACATGTCTCCTCCTTTTCTGTCTCCCTGTTGTCAGTTCATTCTGAATGGTGTTCTGTGAACCTTGTCCTGGGCATGCACTCTCTGATGCCACATATTCTGAGACTGTGGACATTGCTAACCTGTTAGCCAATAGGTTCTGTGAAAACTTTACTTCCCTGTCCCTGCCACACATACCTCATGACATCCCTACCACCTGTCCTCTAAATTGTATCTCTAAAGAGCAGGTTGTGAACACCCTCTCTAAGGTCAAATACACAGCATCTATGGGACCTGATAACATCCCAGGTTGCATCCTACATGGGCTCAAACAAAAATTAGCAACACCATTGGGTACTCTTTTCAGTCATAGTCTAAGCACCAGCTTTGTCCCACCTGAATGGAAAAAGGCCACTGTTATCCCCTTGCACAAAGGTGGTTTCCACTGACCCTGGGAATTATAGACCTATTAGCCTGACTAAACCTATCTGTAAGGCCATGGAGCAAATCATCATGGACCTTATCAACAAGGATATAGGTAATCCCCAAACACTTGCCCATACTCAATTTAGATTTGTCAAAGGGAGATCATGCCTGTTAAACCTGGTGGACTTCTTCAAGACTGTCACCACGGCCCTTGATGAGGGGAAAACTGTGCATACAGCTTACCTACACTTAGCCAAGGCTTTTGACACTATCCTCCACTCAGGCATTTTTGACAAATTCACCCAGCTATGTATCAACCCTTATATCATTAGATGGGTCGTTAACTGGTTCACTCATAGAACCCATACAGTCAAAATAGGGGAATCCACCTCCAACACCAGACCTCTAACCAGTGATGTTCCACAGAGATCAGTCCTGGGACCTCTACTGTTTGGAATCTATTTCCCTAAAGTACAAGCTAAAATTAAATGTATGTGGCTGACAAAGTTTGCTGATGACTGCAGACTTGGACCAGACATAGAATCTCCAAATGATGTCAACATCTAACAAGAGGGTCTTACACAAACAAATGATTGGTGCCAACATCGTGGCCTTAAACTTAAATCCAAAAAAATGTATTATCATCCCTTTCAGTAAGATAGATGTTCTTGCTAACTACCACATCAATAACAACACCCTAAGTACACACTCAGTGGTGAGAGACCTGGGCACACAGGTTGACAGCTACATTACCTTTGATCACCATGTCTCCACAGTGGTAAGAACAGCATTCTATATTGCTCATCTCATAAGTAAGGGCATTGCCATCAGAAAAAAAGAAGTAGTGACCTCCCTGTACTCTTCCCTCATCAGGCCAGTAACTGAGTACAAATCCCCTTTTGGTATGCACCTTTCCAAGCACCTACAGCAATAGGAGAGACCACAAAGGTTCCTCACAAGGAAAATTCAAGGTCTTTCACATCTGTCCTATTAGGATCGTCTGAAATCATTGTCAATTTATTCTGTTTCATACAGACTGCTCAGAGGTGATCTCTACCTTGCATATAAGGCAATCTTTTTCTTTTTTTTTTCAGACTTCTTTATTAAATTTACACATGTTTACACATGTGACAAAGGCAATCTTACATTTATATAAAAGAAAAACATACAAAATTATATCACTTTCATTACATTTTCCATCACAGACACCATTGAAACAACTGTAGCTGTAAACATTATACATCACTTATAAACCATCCAGTCATTGTTAGTTAAGCATGATATAGCTCATTCAAATCCTGCCTCTTAAACCTGGTTCCTGCCCTGCATATATTGCTCCCACAATTCCAATTTTTTCCTGTGTACTGTGCTCCTTACCTTTTCTAAAGATCCCAATCACAGTTGTTTTATCTCTGTTACTATATTCACGGTTTCTAGTAAAGTTGGTTTAGACTTTGATTTCCATTTTCTAGTAATTGCTTTTTTGGTAGCCACAATAATTAGACTCAGCAAGGCTTTACTGTGTCTAGGCAATTCCAATTCTGTAGCATAACTCAACCCCCCCCCCCCCAAGTCAGTCCATTCTGCTCACCAAGCATCTCTGACAGAGTGGTCTGCAGGGAATTCCAAAAGTCTGCCAGCTCATCACACTTCCAAAAAATATCTTCCCAGCTACCTCTTTGTTGCCCATCACATCTCCAACATTTGATACCCACCTGAGGAAAAATTCTTTGGAGTCTGCTTCTGGTATAAAAATACCTATGTAAACACTTCCAGGCAAAGATCCTAAATCTTCTAAATTTTGTTGCATATTTGGGAGATATACATATATCCCCCTGTGATTCGTTTTGCTAACATAGAAGTCTCTGCAGACGGTACAGTCTCCATAATAAACCAGATCTTTATTCTTATAGTCAGCATAAAAATCTGTCTCTGTTATAAAACCAGTACTGGGTTGTAGAAATGAGGTGTTTGTTAAAATTTATTTACATGCTCAACAAGTGTGGCATTTAAAAGTCCCTTTTCACTCAGTGAACTGCAGTTTCTCTCAAGTTATTCTGATAGTATAAAATTGTCATTTAAGGAAATGGTTATTTCTAAAACAAAACCTAGGAAAATCATCAATAACCTTTTTGATGTCAGGGTCAGCTTGTAAAATAGACTATTTTTTTTTTAAATATTACATACCATGTTCACATCACTTGAATAGGTGAGACAAACCCTGTTCTTATGACGTGTACCAGCAGAAGTAGTATCACCAATATTATCATTCCTGAATCTCTTAGAAAAGTAGGGTCTTCCATCACTACCCCTAATACAAAGTACCTCATTTGTGCAACATTCAATCTCATGTAAATTATATCCTTGAGCTAAAAATTAATTCTTAAGAAGTCCAAAAGCTGGAACCAGGTCATCATCATCGTCATATAGCCCCATTATCTGCAGGAATTGTCCCTTCATAACATTTCTAGTAACATGACCAGGATGCATGCTGGTTCTGTGTAACAGGGTATTCCTCTTACAAGGTTTCCTGTAGAGACGAGTGTGGCTACATACCAGTGCTCCCTTGTCAACTATAACATTGAGGAAGTCTATACTTCCATGAGAAAAACAAAAACTAAACTTCAAAAAAATCAGTTGTCTTGTGTAAGAAATCAATAAAACTATTCAAGCTCTGTTCTGTTTCTTTCCATACGAGACAGATATCATCCACGAATCGCCTGTAGAACAGGATATTCCCCACAAAAACATTATTATATAATACATGATACTCCTGTTCCTGGCATGCAAGGGCCAAGTTAGCATCAGTGCTGGCTCATGCCGTGCCCATCACAATTCCTGTCTGCTGGATATAACAGTCATTGTTGAAGACAAAGATATTATTTTCGAGTATAAGTTCAATTAATTCACATAGCAAATTGACCTTACTCACTGGCCAGTCAGTATTGTTATCAAGGAATCACCTCAGACAGTCAATGCCCCAATCACCGGGTATCATTGTAAACAGTGAAGCTACAGCTAGTGTGACAAAAGTATAGTCATAATTCCTATCATATTGATCATACCAAGAAAACAGCTCCTCTAAGAAAGACTTGGTATCTCTAACTACTGTCACTGGCTTACTGAGTGCAGGTCTAAGAGTCTTCTCTATGAAGATTGATAGAGATTCTGTGATCCAACTGTGGCTGGATACACTAGGATGCATCGGTGGTCGCACAGGGTCTTTATGTACCTTAGTGAAGCCATATAGTATTGAAACAATGGGATGTTCAACATAAAAATATTCATGTATTTCCTCACTAATCTAGCCAGTTGTTACTTGGCCTCGAGAATAGAGGACTAATGAGGCTATGACATCCACTGTACAAGCTAACAATATGATGAAAGAAGTAGTAAATGGTGATACTATGAATGCAGACACCCAATTAAAGAACAAAACTATGAATAACAAGGAACTGGGTGTGCCTCTATCTGTTGCTAACTGTGATTTATCTACTACATTGCCCTCTACATCTGGGACTGAAAACAACAATTTGAATTATTTTCAGTTAGAAGTCCCTTTACCAGTGAGTATGGACCACTGAAAGAGACACTCAAAGAGCAGGAGGAGGAAAGGGCATGTTCTGTATTCAAACCTAGGTGGAATTATGACCACGAGGAGATGACATCAAATTAATTAATTTTTAATATATCATCTTTTGTCTTAAGTGATGAACAGATTTTTGTATTGAATAAGAGTCTTTCCTTTGTACCTACAAGAACATCTGAATTAAGTCAGGTCTTAACCGACGTAAGACTTTTTACGAGGAATGTTTCTTTATTGCTAATGTATCCTGAACAATCTAATGATATTAATAATTCTAAGAAACTGAGCACCACATCCCTTTATTGAAGCTTTTGTGAGCATTTGTGAAGAAGAGATATGTTCTTCCTTGACAACTAAACATAAATGTTTCTTTTATAATTTAACACCTCAACAAGTTACAGCATTATAAGAGTCAAGATCTGCCCCCCACTTTGAGATACGACCAGCAGATAAAGGAACAGAAATAGTAATTATGGATAAGCAGTTCTACTTTGAACAGATGTATTCTATGTTGAATGATGTCAAGACTTAGAAGAACATTACTGGACATTTAGTTAAAGCTGTTATTGATAAAGTACATGTATTAGTCTACGACATACTTATGACTGGTCAGATTAGTGAGGAACTACATGAATATTTTATGTTGAACATCCCATCGTTCCAATACTATATGGCTTACCTAAGGTACAAAAGGACCCTGTGTGACCACTTATGCATCTTATTGTATCCAGCCGCAGCTAGGTCATAGAATCTCTATCAATCTTCATAGAGAAGACTCTTAGACCTGCACTCAATAAGGCAGTGACAGTACTTAAAGATACTAAGTCTTTCTTAGAGGAGCTTTTTTCTTGGTATGATCAATATAATAGGAATTACGACTATGCTTTTGTCACACTAGATGTAGCTTCACTGTTTACAGTGATACCCATTGATTGGGGCACTGATTGTGTAAGGTGATTCCTTCGTAACAATACTGACTGGCTAGTGAGTGAGGTCAATTTGATATGTGAATTAATTGAACTTATACATGAAAATAATATCTTTGTTTTCAACAATGACTTTTATATACAGCAGACATAAGTTGCGAGTTGCGATGGGCATGGCATGTGCCAGCACTTATGCTAATTTTCCTCTTGCATGCTGGGAACAGGAGTATAATAATATAAAACATAATAATATTTTTATGGGGAATATCCTGTTCTACAGGTGATTCATGGATGATATATTGTATGGAAAGAAATAGAACAGAGCTTGAATAGTTTTATTGATTTCTTACACAAGACAACTGATTTTTTGAAGTTTAGTTATTGCTTTTCTCATGGAAGTATAGACTTCCTCGATGTTACAATTGACAAGGGAGCACTGGAATGTTGCCACCCTCATCTCTACAGGAAACCTTGTAAGAGGAATACCGTATTACACAGAACCAGCATGCATCCTGGTCATGTTACTAGAAATGTTATGAACCGACAATTCCTGCGGATAATGAGGCTACACAAAGATGACGATGACCTGGTTCCAGCTTTTGGACTTCTTAAGAATGAATTTTTAGCTCAAGGATATAAATTACATGAGACTGAATGTTGCATGAATGAGGTACTTCATATAAGGGGTAATGATAGAGGACCCTACTTTTCTGAGAGATTCAGGAATGACAATAGTGGAGATGCTACTTTTGCTGGTACACATCATAAGAATAGTGTTTGTCTCACCTATTCAAGTGATGTGAACATAGTATGTAATATTTTAAAAGGAATTGGTCTATTTTACAAGCTGACCCTGACATCAGAAAGGTTATTGATGATTCACTTAGGTTTTGTTTTGGGAATAACCTTCCCCTTAAATGACAATTCTGCTATCAGAATAACTTGACTACAGTTCACTCTGATCAAAAAGGGACTTTTAAATGCCGCACTTGTAGAGCATCCAACCCAGTACTGGTTTTATAATAAAGACAGATTTTTATACTGACTGTAAGATTAAAGATCTGGATTATTATGCAGACTGTACTGTCTGCAGAGTCTTCTATGCTGTCAAAATGAATTGCATGCTAAAAGAAAGGGTCATGGAGCATATAAATGATATAAATAAAAAGAAAGTAACTAATGCCCTGTCCAAGCATGTATTGGAATTTTGTAGTGATCACTCGTTCAAGTTTTTTGTGCTGGAGCTGACTTCACCGAATGTCGGGGTGGAGATCAGAATAATATAACAGAATGCCATGAGGTATGGTGGATACTACTTTTACAAGCACACCTTGCACCAGGATTGAATGGGATGATTTCATTGAAGCCAGTGTTGAAATCCTGCCCCCTATGTCACTAAATTACACTTTTGGGGGCTTGGCCCATAGTCAGCACTTGATTGGTTGATTCATTCATGAGTCAGCTAACTACATGTGTTTCAATGATTGGACCTTGCTAGATTTTTAAATTGCTCTTCCTTGATTGTTTTTTATATGGTCTGAAGAAGCAGATTGACTATCTGTGAAAGCACTTACTTTTTATTTTATGTTTTCTGATTTATTAGTTTATACTTTATTTTCAGCCGTGTTGATCAGAGTTTTATTTATTTTCATTAGCCTAGTAACCTTCTATGATCCTATGATTTTGTCTGCCTGCAATACTAACTCCTGACATTTCTGCCCAAGATCCTCCTATGTGGCATCCTGAAAGAAAAGAACTGCATATTATTGCAACCATCAACAGCATTAATCCCTTGTTTCACTCCCACTCCACATAATTCTGAAAGTAACTGCATTATGACTACTCCCATCCCTTTTTTAAACCCCTGCAAACACATTTCTTGATCATCCCCTACTGCAACTTCCTATAAGCTGAATATGCTCATAAAGGTCATCACAAGAGACCCATTACCTTTCTTTGTCAATGTGAAATTAATCTAAATTAATAATCAGCCCTGCCAAACAAAATCTCCTAAGCCTTTTGCCTGGTGTTGTACCAACCTCGGCTCACCCACAATACCTCTACCCCTACGCAAGAACCACCTAATTAGTGCTCTTCACTGCAGTCACCAACCCAAACATAGAAACTCCCTCCTCATCACACAGCTGAGCAAACATCCCATTAACTGCAAAGTATGCTCTATTCAAAATTTGGGCTGCATGCTGTGAGTGTAGCTTTTGCTGTATGATTTCTTTTTAGAAATTATGCAATAGAAATGTTTATAGCATTGTGCAGTCCTCTCACCTCCTCCTGATGCAAGAAATTTGGCAGCAACCATGCTATCAAAGTGGTTCAAGGCCACCGATGAAGACAAATATGTAATATTATCCTTATACATTTAAATTAGCTACCATCATAAACTCCATGTACTTCATCATCTCCCTTGCCCATCTCCACCATTAACCTCCAGGAAGCAACTCCTACCCTGGTCAGTACTCATATATGTGCACTCTTAACTCCAAATCTGGATGTCTTCAAAGTTTATTTATGTATCTGTCTCTCCATCTATATATATATATATATATATATATATATATATATATATATATATATATATATATATATATACATGGCTTACTATCAAAATCTTGCAACTCACTTGTGCGAGTTTTCACTTATATGACCCAAAATGTCATAAAATCCAATTGCCAAATGGTCACATAACCAAAAGTGGGAATTAAGAAAAGTCGACAACTCAGGAAAATTGACTTTACTGAAACTACCTGCACTTCCGATTATGTGCTACGAATGTTTTGCAAAGGAGCAAGCCCTCTTGTACCCCTTCCCCACACACCTTGCTACTTAAATATACAAACTCCAGAATTGCACTACAGTGAAGGAAAGGGTAAATTTCCCAGTCTGCACTATAGTGCGATTTCCATTTAAAATGACAAATCCGCAAGAGTGAATACACACTAGCATTCGCTCCTGTGGATTCAAACATTTAAAAATCGATGTTAAAACACCTTGGAAGAGTGCCTTTTGACTTTCCAAGGTTGTGTAACTGGTTTATGACATTTTGATGGTAAATCTATATTCTTTTTTTTTTTTTTTTTTTTGATAACGTAAAGCCCTAGCATGTCTGTACACTATGCAAAGTGATGACACATGTACACCACGAGGCCATTGTTAAACGGTCCAACTCAAGCCCCACTCCCACCAAAGAAAATTTACTCCAAACTGCTAACTTTTTAACTAATTCAAGTAAAACCCATGCCATAACATTATGGTCCAGCACAATGCAACTGTGACGCACTTACCACTTAGGTAGAGCTCGCTTAATCTCTAAACGGCCTTTTTAACCCAAACCCCACCACACCACCAACAAATAGATTGTTAATATATTTTAAATTAGACAACAGGGTTACTGAAGTGATTGATACAGCCAAAGGACCGCTGCACAACTCAAGAAGCAATGAGAGCAGCCCTTTCACCCTTAAAAAATTAACAAATAGGCTATTAGCCAACAACTAAACCAAACAACTAATCCATACATGCCTATCCTTAGACCCAACAATACCTACTGTGATGGGTCCTTACTCCAGGCCAGCAATCAAGGAGACTCAATCCTCACCACTGCTTCTGGTGAGAGATAGTCACTAAGAGCAAAGATGGATTCACATTCTCTCTCTCCAGGTCCACACAAATTCCACACTGACCACTTTGGAGGTCTGTGTCCCTGTTCCCAATAGATGACACCCACACTTGGATATTTGAGTTTCACGCATACATACAAACTTGGGAAAAGCTGGCACAGATTTACAAGTTGTGTCCCTTTCTGTCCAGATTCTCAAGTAATCACGCTGCTATGAGTCAGCTACCCTAAGACTCTTACAAAGGGTACCCAATTATACTATGTAAAATTAATACCAATATGAATGGTAGGGTGTGACCAAAG
Organism: Protopterus annectens; assembly: GCF_019279795.1. Lineage (NCBI taxonomy): Eukaryota > Metazoa > Chordata > Ceratodontiformes > Protopteridae > Protopterus > Protopterus annectens. The sequence goes on from NC_056734.1 coordinate 185,427,183, forward strand.
CAGCAAGGCTTTCAGAAGCAGCCACAGAGTCACTAAAACAAGCATAAGTACTCTCAAGATGATAAAACTATTCCGTAAAGGACCAGCCACAATGAAGGGTATTAAAATATTTAATGATAAATAATAAACCAGAAAAAAGGAGAATACTGAATACAATAAACAACAGAGTTTTAAACACAGAGATCTAAAAATAATACAGTTGGATAGTTTCTCACAGATGCAGAAAACATTACTAAACTATTCTCACTAAATGTCCCCGATTAACTAAAGAATTACTGTTCCCTGACTACTTACCAAAGCAAGGCAAGCTGATGTGTGCTGACTGTCTTACCACAGCAAAAACAGATGATGTCTGTCTTTGTCTGTGTGGATGTGTGAGATATATATCCTGTCAGAAATCTCTCCTGTCACATTCTAAAGTGCTGCTGCAAGGGTTCCAAATAAATGGGATGCTGGTTAGAGGATGACATCACCTCTAGTCACCTGACTCTGGTAAAGTACACACACAGAGCTTTGCTAAGATCTGTGGCAGCATCTGAAAGATATAACACAATTTCAAACTTTCCACCCTTCCAGTGTTCACTGATAGAACATAGGCATTTGATCAGTTACAACAATACAACCTAATATACATGCATACATTTTCTGTCCAGCAGGACCTACTGTTGATGTATTTTTAACAGAAGTAACTTTACAAATATATTTTAACTCAAACATCTATACAAATCAATGTGGCAGTTAAATAACATAAAATTCTTTACAAAACTCCAGCTAGCTATGCTGGCATATGTGCACATGTATGGCCCTACTCTCCCTTGCACAGATGGCACTAACTCATAACATCACATCTCTCTCCCACTTTGAAAACTTAAGCTAGGTTTTCAAGTGACCCTGGAAAAACATTACTTGAGAGAAATGGGCCTGCTTGGGAACACCTTAACCCATACCTTGTCTCAAGAGCTCATCTGCATTGGCATTGCTGACCCCACTACAGTGCAGCACTGTCCTGTCATATGCCTGCAACACTAGACTCCACCTTAATAACTTGACATTTGTTGGATGGCTCAATGTAGCCATGTTAAGGGACCATGGCATGTAACCACTGTGAATTTCCTTCCATAAAGATTGGGCTGAAGTTTCTGCAGTGCCCATACTAACATTCTTTTTCTACATCTGCATAATATTTCTCTCTAGGTTGGAGCCTATGACTTAGATATACAAATGGGTGCTCGTTTTCCTCTAAGGAAACCTGGCTGAGTACAGCCCCCACCCCATGGTTTGAAGCATCCACCTGCAGAACAAATTATTTGCTGTAATCTGGACTGGCTAATGCAGGTGTTCCATCCAAAGCACCTTTAAGCTTTTGGAATGCCTGCTCAAAGGCTGGGGTCCACAGTACCTTATCTGGCCTGTTTTTCCTCATCGGGTCTGTGAGGGTGGGCAGCTATTGTAATATAATTTGGAACAAAAACTTTCAATAGAATCCCACTGTCTCCAAGAATGCCCTCACCTACCTTTTGGTAACAGGAGCTGGCCACTCCTGAACAGCTTTCCCCCTATGGCAGGCTCTGGCCTAGTCTTACCACTCCCTACTCTGTGTCCTAAGTAGGAGACCTCTGCCATACCCACCTGACACTTAACTGGGTTTAATGGTCAACTCTGCCCTTTGCAGTCTCCTGAGGACCTCTCTGACATGCTGAAGGTATTCTGTCCAGGAATGGCTGTAGATTAGCAATATCATCCAGGTAAGCAAGGGCATAATCTCCTGCTCCTGCTAGGATACAATCTACCAGCCTCTGAAAGGTTTCTGGGACATTTTTTCATTCCAAAGGGCATCTTCGTGAACTTGTATAATCTGAAAGGAGTCATAAAGGCTGATCTCTCTCTAGCAGTGGGAGTCAAGGGTACCTGCCAGTAGCCCTTGGTCAGATCAGTAGTGGTCAGATACTTAGCCCCACCCAGCTGCTCTAAGGCTTCATCTGTCCTAGGCATGGGGTAAGCATCTGACTTTGTGTGACTATTATGTTTTCTGTAGTTCACACAGAACTGGTTGCTGCCTTCCTTCTTTGGTACCAGCATCACTGGGGAGGCCCAGGGACTGATGGACTGCTGGATTAACCCTAGTTCCAACATATCCTGTAGCTCCTCAAAGTCTGTCTGATTCACTCAGACATCCTGTAAGGGGCCTGCTTTATAGACTTTTGGGGTCCTGCATCCACATGGTGCTGCACCAGGTGGGTGAACCCAGGTTTCCCAGTAAACATGCCCCCAAACTCCTGCAACACTGCTAGGATTTCTAAAACGTGGTATGTGATAATTACTGGGGCATTGCTATCCCTTCCACTTAAGTGTCCGTCCAAGCCTGACTGAGGAGATCCGTCACCAGTTCCCCCTCAGACTCCTCCTGCCACCCACTGCAAATACTCAGCACAAGGGCCTCCCTATCATGGTAAGGCTTCAGTATGTTAACATGGTACAATTTGTGTCCCTGCCTCCTGCCTAGTAGGTTTAGCATGTAATTAACATCACTGACCTTCCTTACCACTTTGAATGGTCCCTCACAAGCTGCCTGCAGCTTATTGTGTCTGACAGGAATGAGCACCATAACCTGTTGTCTCACGGCATATTCTCATTCCTGTCATACCAGACCTTTTTCTGCTGTTGGGCTCCTGCCTGGTTCTCCTTGTCCAAGTCTATGAGCTCTCTTACACTCACCCTCCTACTCATCATGAATCAAACCTAAAGGCCCCCTCACCTTATGCCCATACAGCAACTCAAAGGGTGATAAGCCTATGGATTCCAGGGGTACCTCTTTCTATGCAAACAGCAGATGGGGCAAATATTTGACCCACTCTCTCTTAAACTGGTCTGCAAATTCCCATAGCATGGTCTTTAGTGTAGAGTTTAACCTCTCCACAAGACCACTAGTCTTGGGGTGATAGGGGTGATTTTTAGGTGCTTCACCCCACAGCGCATCCACAACCAAGCTAGCAGGTCTGGCATGAAATTGGCACCTCTGCCAGTCAGTATTTCTCTCGGGAAACCTACCCTACTGAAAATCATAACAAAGCATTTGCCACATTATCTGCCTCAATGTACCTAGTAGCATAATCTACTGCCATCAGGATATATTTCTTCCCTGTGGAACTTGGGGTACTCAGAGGCCCAATAATATCTATAGCTACCCTCTGAAATGGCTCCTCAATCACAGGCAAAAGCATCAAAGAAGCCTTGAACTTGTCTCCTGACTTGTCTACCTTTTGGCACTGCTCACAAGTCCTGCAGTACCCTGCTACATCCCTTGCAATCCCAGGCCAATAAAAGTTCTGCACAGTACGTTTCTTGGTATGTTTTATGCCAATATGACCTACAAAAGGAATGTCATAGACTATGGCTAGCAATGGTGGGCTGTGGGCAGTATCAACTGCTGTATTACCTCACCCTCTAACCCACCCTCTGAGGTCCACTCTCTATATACAGTAACCCTTTGTTCCAATATAAAGTCTCCCCTTTTCCTTCATGTGTCTCTTTAGCTACCTCCCTCAATCCTCATAATGTAGGGTCCAAAAGTTGAGCCTGTCTCAATTCTACCTTTGTGGCCCTTCCCAGCTCCCTTTCCACTGGAAGCCTGATATTTTCTGACAGGGGTGCCTCACTGTTAGCCTGGGTACTACCACTCACCTCTACCCTTGCAGTCAACCTGTCCCTGGAAACATCAATACCTACCAGTGTCTGTGGCTCACTTTCAGACTCACTGCTACAGGGTAGCTCCATCCCTGAAATAGCCACCTTACCAGCCCTAGCTTCACATATGGGGTCTATCTGGTTCTCCCCCAGGATACCTGACCCACATGCCTGTCTCCAAGCCTGACTGCTTGTAACTGCATGCAAACAAGGTACTGTATTATCAAAATCATTCCCTATCAAGGCATCTGCAGGGTTATCCTCAAACACACCTTTCTGCTTACTTCCTTTTCCACCCTCCCAGTCAAGGTGAACACTGATGAAAGATATTTGGAATGGGGTCCCTCCTAAAGCTCTGACTGTAGTGGAGTGCCCCAGCAAGTACTGATCCTCTTTAACCACTGCAGGCTTGACAGTGCTTATGTCGGAGGCTGTGTCTCTCTTAGCAGTGGCCTGTCTTCCATCTAAAAAATAGGATACAAACTTCGGTGATAATTTGGTACCCCTATTGTCTCCAGACAGCTTACCACTGGCATTCTGTTATTCCCACTTGCTGGCTGCTTCATCTTTTGTTCCCCACCTTGCCTCAGAGGGTATTTGTATGCTACATGGCCCCTCTGATTACATTTAAAACATCTAACCCTTGGTCCTGGCTGTGTACCCAAACCTAGTGGGTTCCTCTGTTACTAGTGTACTCTGCTGGGGTGGTTTAGGCTGCCCCACCATGAGTTCCCCTATAATCATGTGCAATGCTGGGTATTCCTTTCTTGTGCAGCGACACCCTGCTTGCTAAGTAGAAATACCCTTTTCTCCCTAGCTCATCTGCAGACTTGAACTCCTGGTCTGCCAAACAGATTCTCATGTCCTCAGTCAAAGTGCTAAGGGCTTGTTCCCTCATAAAAAGGTCTGCTAGCCCTTCAAAAGTGGTGACCTGACACCCACTCACCCACCTATGAAAATAAGTGCTTAACATAGCAATATAATCTCATACACTTTCATCTGCCTTACATTTATGCTCACAATACTTTTTTCTGTAAGCTTCACGTGTTAACTTAAAACATTCTAGTAAGCATTGTTTAAACTTATTGTAGTTTAAGCAACCAGTATCAGACAATTTAGAAACAGCAGTTACAGCTTTACTATGGAGTAAGGGGGTCTGGAACCATACCCAGAGCCCTTGGTCAACATTATATTGTTTACATACCCTTTTAAATAAACAAATAAAACTATCAAAATCATCATCCTCTGTAAACTGTGGAGGAAATTTACTGACCTTTATTGGTTCTGGGTTTGGTTATTTCCTTCCCCATTACCTCCATGAACCTGCCGAAGAGTCAGCATCTCTCTTTCATGTTGGCACTGTTTCTCATTTTCTTCAGTCTCCAAACACCTCATTCTCTTTGCTGATTCTAACTCCATCTGTTTTGCCTTTTCTTCAGCCTCCAAATGCCACAGTCTCTCTTCAACCTCTAAATGTCACAGTCTCTCCGCTGATTCTACTTCCAAACATTTGACCGCCAGTTCAAGTTTCTTTAACTACAGATGGACTTTTAAGTCTTCTGATGAAGAGGTGAACTGTCCTGTTTCTGAAGACTTGACACCCCCATCACTAGACTGGTTGTCTTCTGGGTTGCCGGTGCATGTTGCAGCTGTGAGCAAGGCTGAAATAATTTCCTCTCTCAGGTTGGCATGCACCAGTCTTTTGGATTCACATACCTCGGCCAACTGCTTCTTTGTCAGCTTGCTATAATCCTCTGCTGCCATCCTTGCCTGTTTTCCCTGACTAAACTAAACTAACAAAAATAAATAAAACTGTTGTGAAAATGAAACTCTGTATTTTTATCTTGTGGCTGCTGAGAGTACACACACCTTCAGTGTCAACTGCCCACCGGCTACTGAAGTTTAATTAATATCCCACCCAGCGGCCTCCAATACGTGATAGGTCCCTACTCCAGGCCAGCAATCAAGGGGACTCAATCGTCACCACTGCTTCTGGTGAGAGACAGTCACTAAGAGCAAAGATTTATTCACACAGACTCTCTTTCTGTACCCAGATTCACACAAACTCCACACTGACCACTTTGAAGCTCTGTGTCCCTGTTCCCAGTAGTTGACACCCACACTTGGATATTTGAGTTTCACACACACACATACACATCTGCAAAAAGCTGGCTCATATTTACTAGCTGTGCCCCTTTCTGCCAGACTCTGAGGTAATCATGCTGCCACGGGTCAGCTACCCTAAGGCTCTTGCAAAGGGTACTCAATTATATTGTGTAAAATTAATACTAATACAAATGGTAGGGTGTGACCAAAACAGCAAAGCTTTCAGGAGCAGCCACAGTGTCACTAAGACAAGCATAAGTAGTCAAGATGTTAAAAGTATTCTCTATAAGGACCAGTCACAATGAAAGGTATTAAATATTTAATGATAAATAATAAACCAGAAAAAATGAGAATACTGAATACAACAAACAACAGAGTTTCAACCACAGAGATCTAAAAAATAATACAGTTGAATAGTTTCTCAGAGATGCAGAAAACAATACTAAACAATTCTCACTAAATGTCCCTGACTAGTTAAATAATTACTGTTCCTTGACTACTTACTAAAGGAAGGCAAACTGATGTGTGCTGAGTGTCTTACCACAGCAAAAGCCACATGATGTCTGTCTTTGTCTTGTGGATGTGTAAGATATATATCCTGTCAGAAATCTTTCCTGTCACATTCTAAAGTGCTGCTGCGAGGGTTCCAAAGAAACGGGATGCTGGTTAGAGGATGGCATCACCTCTGGTCACCTGACTCTGGTACAATACACACACAGAGCTTTGCTAAGATCTGTGGTAGCATCTAAAAGCTATAACACAATTTCAAACTTTCCACCCTTCCAGGGTTCTCTGATGAAACATACACATTTGATCAGTTACAACAATAGTACCTAACATACATGCATATGTTCTTTCTGTCCAGCAGGACCTACTGTTGATGCATTTTTAACATAAGTAATTTTACAAATATATTTTAACTCAAACTTCTGTACAAATCAGTGTGATAGCCAAATAACATAAAGTTATTTACAAACTCCAGCTAGTTATGCTGGCATATGTACACCTGTATCGCCCTACTATCCCTGGCACAGATGGCACTACCTCATAACATCATATCTACCCTCAAAATAAATCAAAACTGCCACTTACCTGACTCCAGCAAAAACAATATATACTGAGCAGACATGTAGCTGGCTCACCCAGCACCCTGTGCCACACCATAAACTAGAGCCCGCCCCTTGCTCAGAAGTAAAAAAAAAAAGGAAGCATTCCGATAGACTGCTAATAGCAGTCTGAAGGACATTTCCCCTCTCTACCAGCAACAGCACAAAAAAGAATGCAGGAAAGATGTTCAGAGTGCACCTTCTAACAGGTTGTACCTGGGGCACACGCCCGCTTCTCCCCACCCTTGTTATGCTACTATACCTGCGACTACCAAAAATTGCACCTCCCCAGCTGATCACTTGGGCACTACAAAAGAAGCCTGCCTTGCAATGCCAAAGAGACAGATCCTCCCCTAACCCGTCTTATAATGCCCCTCCTCCCAACTCCTCCTTTCCTGCCCTCATGACTATTAATTCCTTCCTCCCTCCATCCCCTTCTGCCAACCTATCCCTTGCAAGCACTACATAAACTCACCTACCTTTCTAAACTAAAACTGGCTTGGTGACAAAAAAGTCTGCATGGCAAACTCCATCTCTTATTGCTACATGCATATCCTCGATCTCACTCATAGGTTCACAGCTAACTGCTAGGTTAGCAGCCTTAATGGGCCATTCTAAGCCTATCCAATATCTCTCCCAAAGGTGAGAATCAAACACTGTACCCTGTGTCTGTGACTCAAACACCTTAACCATTATACCAACCCCCAACTTTAAAATGTGCGTTAATACTTAATCTGACCCTATATATGTAAATGTATGAGTAGTCTGGATTTGAACCCTCCATTACCTCTGCTGTTGCACCCAAACAATTGAATTTACAGCTTGTGTCACAGAGACAGGGTCATTAAACTTTAATATCTGTAGTCCTGTCTTATATTTTGTTACTAATTTTCTTTATGAATATTACTTTGCTTTTTTTTTTCAATAATTTAGTTTCAAAATACATCATGCTTTTGGTGTTTATGCTCCAGGAAGGATTTTTTTGTTTTGCAGTTTTATTGTTCCTATAGTTTATGTATGCTTTAGTTAATTATTATGTTGATTAGATGCTAGGTGTCTTTTTGTTAGCCTCCTTTCACATTTAAACACAGGTTATACAGCTTGGCTGTCTACTAAGCTAGAAACTCTCCATGTCAGGCAGAGACGTTTGTTTTCACTGTGTTTGCTAAAGTGTACATCATTTTCATTTTGTGACTATTTTAGGCAGTAAAGTGTAAGAAGATTCACATCATATAAATCTTTGTTGTATTGTAGACAGCCCAATAGCATGGAGGAATAAAGACCTTTCTATGACTCAGGTGACCTGACATTGATTAGCAGCTCAGGCATTTGACAATGCCACAGGGAGGAGGGCTGTCTATCCTGAAGAGAAGAACCACACTTTGGTGTTTCTTTAGTTGAACTCTGGTGGATGCTGGAGCCAGAGAGATGATTAATGTCTGAGGGCAGAAGGAGAGAGGTAAACATGTACACCATATAGAGCCTGGCACACAGCAAACACTCAAGCTTCTCTCCATTGCCTGCCTAACCTGACATGTTGTTACACATGAAGAGGGACATAGTGCTTCCAGAAAAAAAAAAACAACCTGCCTACACTATGTCTATCCCAGCTTCCTTGTTCTTTTTCTAGATGCAGGGGGGATTGCACAGCCTGTATCTGAGGCTTTATATTTATTTAGGTATGGGACCAACCTTGTGAAGCAATACACCAAGGTATGGCCAATAAAGTGGCGCTGAGAAAATGGGCCATAGAGGAAGCTGAAGTATCTGATGTCAGATGCAAGCTGGACCCTAAAAAAGAATCTTTGTTGTATTATATGTCTTTAGAAAAGCTGTTAAAATTCACTAACTCAGCAAGCAAATTAATAAATAAAATTGTGAAAGATAGGTGTAGGCAAGATATAACTGTTCATCTGGTGCTAGAATCCATAATGTCACAAGAACCCTAAGGGTCCTTAAACAAGACATATATGGCTATGACCCTGTGGTTGCCCATGTTGAATTAATGGCCTGAGGAGCTTGCACCCAAAGGGACATGTAAAGAGACATGATGGAACTTACTATACATGTGTTAGAGGCAGAAAAGACTCTGGTCTTGAGTAGAATCTTGCTGTCACCAGGAATGATGCCTGGATAACAGGATAAGATACCTAATAGTTTAAACACTGTAGCTGGTTCCTCTAGAACCCTTTGCCATTCCCTGATCAGGCACTTCTCTGCTCTAAGCAGTGTCAGCATTCATTTTCTGTACCAGCATTCAGAAATGTCGAATTGGAAATGAATGTTAGCACTGCACTACTGATTGATCAGCATTTCCAGACTGTGCCCCCTAACACCTTGCACCCCACCCTAACTACCCCTCTGATTGGCTTTAACAACTGGCTAAGTAGTTAGTGTCATTACTCCAAGGGGACTAAGTATGTGTCATCCTCAGATGAGATGGAAAAACATGCTTTGTTTTTGCCAGGGCTGGGTTACACCTATCATTCCAGGGTTTCCACATACTGGTTAAAGCCTTTTCTGACACCACAGTGCATTTTCAGGCACATCCGACCTACTGGACATTCAGATGTATCAAACTCTAATTTGGACAATGAGAAGGTGGTGCTACTCAGTGCTAGGAGTCTAAATACAAAGATGTCTGCACTTCAGGAAGTCCTGCAACTTGAAAGCATTTATATAGTTACTGAGATGTGGTTTCAGTGTAGTAAATCCACTCCCTTTGTACTAGGTTTAGCACCTATCATAAATTTGGGCCTTTTGGAAACTGTGAGGGAGTATCCATATTTGTCAGAAATACCACTGACTCACATCAAATGATCCACAGTCATAACTTTTAACTTCTGGAGATCTAAATCAAAATTTATAAATCCAACAATTATTTCATTGATAGCTACATACCCCCATCAATGTTCGCCAAAGATCATGGAAATTATTAACACCACTGAGGTGTTAAATATCATACAAAATATTTTCTTGTTACGGAATTTCAATTACCCAAGCATTAATTGGCAAACTTACACCTCCAAAGGTGGATATGCTAAGAATTCCCTAGACCTTGTTAATGACAGTTGAAAGCAAATAGAACTATCCGCTTATGGCTCTGACATCCTTGACCTGGAATGCACCAAACTAGCCCTTGTCTGTGCCCCACCCTGCATCTCCTCATCCATGCTTAAGTTTGACCACGTCAGTCGTATTCTCTGTCAAGCCTAATGGTACCAACACACCACCAAATGTGACCATCTTTAGGGACTTCACCAAGGCAAGCCACCTTCAGCTTGTTGAAGACCTGTGCAAAATTCCCAAAAAGACCCTGCAAGTGGACTCATCTGACAGGGCTGCCACATTCACTTCTGACTTTTTCTAGCACCTAAAAGGCTGCATAGACAGGTCACATCCATTCCTCCAAATATAAATGTAAACTCAAGAATAAACCTCTACAGTGGAAGTTCTGTATTAATAAACTGTATAACAATAAAAGGAAATGATGAAAAGTTGTAAGAAATCTCTATCCCCTTATCATAGGACCACACTGAAACAAGCCAGTAAGCAACTTAAGATTACTATTAGAAAATGCAAAGCAGATTACTATTAGAAAATGTACAGTACACGTTTAAGTTTGCCACAAATACCAAAGGAACTACAAATTGTTCTTCTGTTATATCAGGAAATTAAGAAATAATGTCTATCAATGCAGTGAACTCATCCATAATAACATCACACATTACAATCTGAAGGATATGGTCAAGAAGACATTAAACAAATTTAGTGTGAACTCTGCCCCACCTTCTAGCATTATTGATCCCAATATCCTTGAAAATTTAGTTTCCCCTGAAATCAAATTGGAACAATTTTAAAAATCTCTGTCAAAGACTAAAAATGATATTTTATGGGACCAGATAACATATCAAGCTGCATTCTCATCAGTGCCAGGTATGCAGTATCCAAGCTTCTAGTTAAACTGTTCAACCTCAACCTTCTTATAGGGTTTGTGTCAATGACTGGAAAACAGCCACTTTTACTCCATACACATGGGTGGCCTCTATGCAACCATGCAGTTATAAACCCATCAGCTACACCAACCTTACATGCAAAGCCATGGAACATACCATACCATTCCAGAACTTATTTATACTGTCACGAGCTGCTTAACTGATCTTGACCCAAATCACTTTGGTTTTGTTTGGGCAAGTCCTGTCTCCTGAGCCTAGTAAGTTTTTTGAAAAGGTTACTGAGGCTATGGACAGTGGTCACTCATATCTTGATCGGGTCAAGGCTTTTGATCCAATTTTGATACTGTCCCATACACGTATTAAAAATTAGGCAAACAATGTAAAACTCTGTGTTACCTACTAGATTGTAAACTGGCAATCCAACAGATCCCAGGTTGTGAAAGTTGCTGGTACCCTCTCTTGATGGGCATTTATTTTACAGACATCCAGGTCATTACCCTAAGTGTGAATGAACACGTTTGCTGATGACTCTAAGCTGGTTACTGTTATCTGTTCATCCACTTATACTAAACAGCTCCAGCAACATGCATATATATCTGGTGTACAGAAAATGGTCTCAAGTCATATGCAAAAAAGGAGCATAATAGGAGTAATTGGCAGAAAAAGCTGTCCCCACCTCATGTTATAACTGGTACCCTCTTCAGATGGATATAGTTATGAGAGACCTGGATACTTATGTGGACAATTCTTTCATTCAATCATCATGTTTACACCAGAGTCAAGAAATCCTTCTATCTATGTTAATTTCCAAGGGAATATCATCAAGATACAGAGAAGTTATTTTGCCAGGGTGCTTTTCCCTTTCAGACCCATCAAAGAATACAATGCTTCTTTAGTGTGTATAAACTGACGTGCAACTAGAAAGATCCCAAACATTCCTTACTAAGAAGATGAAAGAGTTTGAATCCTTCATTTATCCTAGTAGATTATCACAACTCTCCATATACTGAATGGTCTACACGCCACTGTGAGGTGACCTGTGTCTCACTATTCCAACCATGATAGACCCAGTCCTATCTGACCTCCTGGTTCTTTGCAAAGTAGTGAATCTGCAAACACCCACACTAATGACCTAAATCTATACCAACAAATATACAAAACTCACTGGCGGTTCTTAACTTGATGCATTCTCACGTTATAGAATATGATCCCAATGCAAGTCAAATAAAGTGCTGCTTTGACTATCTTTAAGGCAATTCTTGATGACTGGATGGGTAGACACAAATCTGCACCAGGACTGTCATGCACAGTCTTGCTCAATTTCGGAGGTGAGTGTTATTAAGTGCTTGAAAAGGGAAGCACAACATTTTAAGAATGTCTACATAAAGGTGTATATGGATAGGCATATAATGTTCCTATTTTCACTTTCCAGGTATTGGTCCTATGTTGTTATGTTCCTGTTATGCACCAAACACTTGTATAGTGCATTTGCTACTCAGTTTGGCTGAAGCCTTTTATTCTATGAGGTTATTTCACCTGAGCAGTATCTTAAGGAACAGTATGACTTTTTAATTGGGTGCAAATGATATATACACATCAGTCATTCAAGATTTTTGTCAAGTTTGTATCACCGAAAACTTTTAAATACTGAAAGGTCGTAAGCAGGGATTCCTATTTCTCTGTTGTTATTCCTATTGAAAGCCAAGTCTTTAAACAGATTCTTGAATATAATCAATGTATCTTAGAAGTAATTCCTGATATAATCTTCATTGTTGCTTTTTTATGTAAATGACTCATTGGTATTAGTTAAGAAATTATCCAAAAACTTCCCTGTATTTCAAGATATTCTTAACAGTTTTATTTTCCTTATATAAGCTTAGTAAAACACAGTAATCGGATTTTATCACATGGTTCAATAAGAAGTGCAAATCATTGCCCTCCAGATAGCAATACTATTAGCCTATTTAGGTTTCTTGCTAAAACATATAACACCAGATGTCATTTTGTTCAAAGAATGATAAAAAATCTGAATATTATCTGGTCATTCTTGTACTTGTCCTTAGCAGGCAGCGCTGTTTCTATACAAGCGATGTCCCGTCTTCATATATACTGCCCAGTCCCATATATGCTCCACTTCTGAACACCCTTCAAGGCAAGGCTGTAGAATTGGTTTGGAGAAGAGGAGAGCAACAAGGGTTACAGGAATTACTCACCAAATCCACATGAGAAAGGAGAGATGAGTACGCCAAATCTGAACTATTACCTCACCCTTAATGTGGAGCAAGTTCATTTCTATCAAGAGGCATAGGTGTTGATTCAGTATACAGATGTGTGAGAAAATGCCTTTTTGGCCAGTACAAGGAATGCAAGCAGAGGAGGAAAAGAAGACATTGCAAGGGGATTTTCATGGTCTTCCTGCAATAAAATAAACTCTCTAGGATCTCCCTTATGACCATTCCATGGCTGGAGCAACCATATAAACAATACCTACGGGTCCCTATAAAATCCAGATCAAAGCCCAAAGTTTTGGATGACATAGATGGGAATCAAATCATCTCAAGATCAAGGAATGACGACAAATGAATATGAGAACAATCATAGAAACTTCAATTTTCAAGATGCCACAAAAGAATTGGATGCTACCAAAAATAAGGTACCACAAAATCAAATCACAATAAATAAAGAAAAAAGCAGCAACAGTGACCACCAAGGGAATATGATCAAGATGCAGAGGAGTTATCCTGCATCCTGCACTTTAATGAAATATAAAAATAATTTCAGGCATGACACCCTTCCTGTATAACTAAAAATATATATTTTAATAAAACACAAATATATATTTTGTTTATTAAATATATTTTATTATAACATAGAGAAGGATGTTGTATCTGAAAAGTTTTTCATGTTTTATGAAAGTAAAAGTTTACTCAATGTTCAGTTTGCAGCCTTTGGTTTGTTTAATGTTCAGTTTGCCTCTTTGTGACAGAGAGAGAGATTTTCATATATGCCATGTGACTGAAAAACTGCAGACTGCAACAGTCTATTGTCCAGGGTGTAGCAGTAATGGGTTATGAATTACTACTTCATTTTTGCTGTTTGCAATTAAATCCAGCTAGCCCACTTCCTTCCCATATACACATTCAGAAAAATCCTGCCACAACGGAGAGGCAATTTTCCATCATTTCTCCTGCCAGCTTGATTGATATGGGCATACTGAGGCAATGTATCAACTGCTTCATGTATACTGACAACCATTTACTCCTAAAACAAACTAACACCCTATGTGAGAAATGCAAATACACTGTGGATTTGGAGTAAATTCTCATTAATTTTCTCACGTAAAAACAAACTAGACATCAACCAGGCTATCAGCACACACACTACACCTCTAACGCAAACCTCACCTCTCACACAAAATAAGGTCATGACACATTAACCCACATGTGTGGAGGTGCTCACTAAAAGCCCACCAAAAGAACAGAGACCTCCCAAATGCACACCACCCACACTCACCACTAAGCAAAATAAACCACTACACATATCAGCACACACACCTGTTTCTCAACAAATAAGCCCCTAAGGCAAAGCACATCAAAAATCTTGGTCATAGGCGACTCCATAGTGAGAAACACAAATATCCCCCTCACCAGACTGGACAAGGAGAAGGTCACATTCAGCTGCCTATCAGATGCTAAGATCTGACAAATCACTACTGCAGTTAAGTCACTCAACAACAAGTACTGTTATGACTGTGTCATAGTCCATGTTGGAGTGAATTACTTAAGATGTACCTCTACCTCTCTGGACTATATGAAAAGACATACACATAAACCCACATATGTGATTATGTGTCCCAGACATGTATGTCCCTAGTCCTAAGCAGTATCCTACCTTCATCCAGGTTGATGCTACAATATAAACAAAAAATCATTGACATCTACAATTGGCTCAGCTTCTGGTGTTATTCCAGGGGGATCCAGTATCTGTCAGCCTGTCAGCCTGGGAGGATATGGTAGACAGACCTCAATGCTTTGCTAGAGATGGTCTGCACCTGACCCCACTAGGCATTCAGATACTGGCAAAGGCCCTTGCCTCCCACATAGTGCCTTTTTTAGGCAATGTCAAAACAATAACTTTTCCAACGTAACAAAATTTAATTGAGATAAACTCATGGTCATGCTGCTTAATATTAGGAGTTTAAATACAAAACTACACTACCTGGAAGCACTCCTCACCTTGGATGCTGATGACATCTGTGCAGTTACCGAGACATGGTTCAAAGCTGCTGACAGCACCCTGGCTGTGCAAGGCTACAATGCCTTCCACACGTTGAGACCTCAAAATGAGCATGAAGGAACCAAAGGAAGAGGTGTATCCATCTTCATTAAAACAAAATACAAACTGAGAGTAGTCAAACAGCATGACTCTCTCAAACTACTCCATGTCCAAGTAATATTGGAAAAGTACCTTACCACATCATTGCTAGCTACAGATCCCCCACCATGAGCCAGAAATAGCACATTGCCTGCCTTGATTTACTAGAATCCCTCGCCATACAATTCTACACCTTAGTCATGGGAGATTTCAATTATCCTTCCATAGACTGAGAAACATACACGAGCAAAAACATGCTCACTCAGAAGTTTATGGAACAGATAGTCTGCACCCCCACTAGGGACTCTAATGTTTTGGACATAGTATTCACCAACACGGGGGGCTCACTGTACTTCCCCATGTGTGGTGCCCTCCCTGGTTACGTCAGACCACAAATCAGTCTCATTTGAAGTAACTACTAGAACTGAGCCCCTCACAGAAACAAACATTATAACAAACTTTACCAAAGCTAACTACAGCCTACTAAGTGATGGTATAAAAAGCTTCATACCACCCACAATCACAGACATCAATGATCACTTTCAGAGGTGTATGCAAATGCCCTGCACAAACACTTAAGTGACTGCATAAACTCTGCTGTACCTGACCAGGTCAAAACCAGATCTTCCTGTAAAAACAAGCCACCATTATGGACTTCAAGTATAAACAGATTATATAATAAGAGGAAGAAATTGTTGTCCAAAAGCAAGAGGGATATCACTCCACAGGGGAAGAGTTGTCTCCTAAGCCTAAACAAGAAAATAAGTAATCTTGTAAAGTCTTCTAAAGCAAATTACAAAACTAAAATTGCATCCCTAGCTAAGGATAATCATAAGGCATTCTTTAACTGTTTCCAAAGTCTAAAGGGGAATGCCCAGATATGTGCTGAACTGGTTGTAGATGTGATCACTCATACTACACCAGAAGATATTGCCAACCTGCTAGCTGACAGATTCAGTGAAAACTTCACCCCTTCCATCCCCACCTACCATATCCCAAAGCATAGTGCAAAACAAAAACTGAATGAAATATGTAAGGAGAAAATACCACTCTGGACACAGAAATAAATATAAAGTTAGCGCTTTCATTTATAAAATATATAAACTTCTTCAGACCTGAAGAAGTTTATATATTTTATAAACGAAAGTGCTAACTTTATATTTATTTCTGTGTCCAGAGTGGTATTTTCTCCTTACATATTTCATATCCCAAAGCATACCTGACACTAGCCCTCCGCCTAGTATCTCTAGAGAACAGGTCTTCTTTGTGCTTGCCAAGGCCAAAAACATGGCCTTAATGATACCAGATAATATTCCAGTCTGTTTACTAAACAATCTAAAACAAGACCTAGCAGACCCACTCGGCATTCCCTTTAAACATAGTTTGAAAAGTGGCAATGTTCCTGCAGAATGGAGGACAGCAACAGTAATCTTCCTGCACAAAGGGTGGCCATCAACTGACCCAGGGAACTGCATACCCATAAGGCTAACCAGCCTCATCTGCAAGGCTATGGAAAGAATTATCATGGGCCTTATCAACAAGGACATAGGTGACCTCCAAACTCTGGACCCCACCCTGTTTGGCTTTGTTAATGGTAGATCAGGGACCTCCAAGCAACCTCCACCCCCCCAACACAACACAAATGACACATAGCCCACAAACTCAGTGTGCCACTCAACCACAGCCCATAAGGCAAAACAACGTACCCAACACTCTAGTCATAGGTGACTCTATAGTCAGGCACACTGATGTTCCACTCACCAGGCTAAACAAGGAGAAAGTTACTGTCAGCTGCCTGTCGGGTGCCAGGATATGCCACATAACGCATGCACTCAGGTCACTGCACAACAAGTACAAATATGACTCTGTCATTGTCCATGTTAGTGTGAATGGCCTGAGACGTACCTCCTTGGACTACATGAAAAGGGACATGGAGGAGCTGTCCGATCTTGTAGCCCAGGCAGGTATGACCCTAGCCCTGAGTAGCATCCTGCCATCACCCAGAATGATAGCGCAGTACAAGGACAAAATGATTAACTTCAACAATTGGCTAAGCTTCTGGTGTCTTTCTAAGGGGATCCAGTACTGTCTGCCTGGGATGACATGATCGACAGGCCACGATGCTTTGCCAGAGATGGCCTGCACCTGTCGCCCTGGGATTCCGGATACTGGCTAAGGCTCTAGCCACCCCTATAGTGCCTTTTTTAGGTAAGGTTCAAATGACAAATTCACCACCCTAACAGGTACAGGCAAGAAGAATCTGAGGGTATTGCTACTCAATGCTAGAAGTCTAAACCTCAAAATGCACTCTCTCGAGGCACTCCTTAAAATGGAGAACATCGACATCTATGCAGTGACAGAGACCTGGTTCAAGGCTCCAGAGAGTACCCCTGCATTACCAGGCTATAATACATACCACACCTTTCGGCCACCTAACCTGGACCTAAACACTAAAGGCGGAGGCGTGTCCATATTCATTAAGGATATCCACACCTCCAGGCTAGTTGCTAAGCATAATGCATCCAAGATTATCCAAGTGCAACTAACTCTGGCAAGACCGCAATCCAAATTGTAGCTTGCTACAGATCCCCCACCATGCCCCAGGATTCCCACTCCTCATTTCTTAATACACTGGAAAATATTAGGGTACAACCTAACACACTAATAATGGGCGATTTCAACTACCCTACCATTAACTGGGAAAACTACTCATGTACCAACTCTTGTGCTCACCGTTTTCTGGAATTCATAAATTCCAGTGTCATGGATCAACTTATCCACACCCCCACCAGGGGCAGCAATATCTTAGACCTGGTTATTACCAACATGGGCAACCAGTGTTCCACAGCAGAGGTCAATTCCTCGTTGGTCAGATCCGACCATAAGCTAATCACCCTAGACATCCACATCCCTCCACCACCACCCATTAGGGAAACCACAGTAAAAAATTTCTCCAAAGCCAACTTCACACTTCTTAAGACAGAAGTGGCAAACTTCACGACACCCATGCTGATGGACAATAGAGGTATGACTGCTGAATCCTACACAAATGCACTTTATAAGCACTTACATGAGTGCATGGATCATGCAATCCCTAACAGAACCAAGATGCTATCCTCCAAAAAAAGGAAGCCAATCTGGTAGTCCCCTGCCATAAACAAACTCTACAACAGAAGAAAGAAACTGTTACAAAAAAGAGTAAAAGCCCATGATTGGAGAAACTCCCTGGTCAGCTTCAGTAAGAATCTGAGATCCCTCATAAAATCCTCCAAAGCTAGTTATGAAAACAAAATCGCCACTGACTCTAAAGGCAACCACAAAGCATTCTATAACTATGTCAAGAATCTCAATGGCAACACTCAGATCTGCTCTGAGTTACAGCACAATGGCACTAAATATACAGAACCAACGGATATTGCCAACATCCTGGCAGATAGGTTCAGTGCTAACTTTACCCCTCTGTCATCCCCTAAAGGGCCCATCTCTATACCAGAAGAATGCAAAGTTCCTGTAATCACGGCTGCACAGGTAAAAAACACACTATCCAAAGCCAAGAACACAGCATCCATGGGACCTGACAACATCCCAGGCTGTGTTCTACATGAACTATAGAACGAACTGGCACCCCACCTAAGTACCATGTTCAATCATAGCCTCACCTCAGGCTATGTGCCCACTGAATGGCTCACAGCGACAGTTATCCCACTCCACAAAGGGGGAGCCACCACAGACCCCGGAAACTACCGCCCCATTAGCCTAACGAGCATGGTCTGCAAGGCTATGGAGCATATCATCATGGAACTTATAAACAATGACATTGGTAATCTCCAAACTTAGGACCCCACCCAGTTCAGGTTTGTAAAAGGCAGATCATGTCTCCTAAACCTGACAGACTTCTTTGAAACAGTCACCAAAGTCGTAGATGAGGGTAAGGTGGTTCACACAGCCTATCTAGATCTCTCCAAGGCTTTTGACACCATCCCCCACTCTGGAATTATAGATAAACTCACTAAACTAGGTATAAATCCCTATGTCACAAGATGGGTTGCCAACTGGCTCACTGACAGAACCCACACTGTGAAAGTAGCAGACTCCAAATCCAGCTTCAGACCAGTGACAAATGGAGTACCACAAGATTCAGTCCTGGGTCCTCTCCTGTTTGGTATCTACTTTTCTGAAGTACAGGCCAACACAAAAGGTCTTTGGCTAATGAAGTTCGCAGATGACTGCAAACTAGGAGCCATAATCAAAACTCCAAAAGATGTGGACACCCTACAAAAGGGCCTTGCTGAGACAGATGCCTGGTGTCAAAGCCATGGCCTCAAGCTCAGTGCCAAAAAGTGCATTGTCATTCCTTTTGGTAAAAACTCAGTACCCATGAACTACCACATAGGTGGTAGTCTACTTAACACCAAAAGTGTGATGAGACCTTGGGACACAGTTGGACAGTAGTCTCTCCTTTGATAATCACATCGCCACAGTAGTCAGGAAATCCTTCTATGTGGCACACCTCATCACAAAAGGTTTCTCATCCAGGAAAAAAGAGGTCATTGTTCCCCTCTACTCATCACTCATTAGACCCATTATAGAGTACAATGCCCCTTTTGGTATGTACCTCACAAGACATCTACAACAACTGGAAAGGCCACAGAAATACCTCACAAAGAAGATTACCGGCCTCAAAGAGATGCCCTATGCAGACCGTCTCAAAAAACTGCAGCTTTACTCCGTTGCATATCACCTACTCAGAGGTGATCTCTGCCTAACGCACAAAGCTATGTCAAATCCAGAGCTTTTAGGCATGCTCCACTTAAAGAAATCCCAGTCCCTACGAGCTACACGCTCTAGGGACCTAAACCTCATCATCACAATAAACAGAACATGCTGGAGGGATTGATTCCTGTCCCAGAGATTTCCCATACTCTGGAACAAACTACCTATCTATATCAAACAAAGCTCCTCATTAGCACTGTTCAAGAAAAATCTTGATGATTGGATGAGAGATAGGAAATTCTCCCCGGGGATCACTTCTGTGGCTCTGCTCAACAGTGGCACAGGAAAATAATTTTCTTGGGTGGCGAAAGCCAGGGTACCTTTGGCTAGGCTTATATAGGCCCTAGGGCCAATAGCCTAGTACCTACCTATGAACCTATGAACCTAATCATGCTTAGTAAACTTGGTAGACTTCTTTGAGAATGTCACTAAAGTTATGGATGAAGGTAAGACAGTGCACACAGCCTGCCTCGAACTTGCCAAGGCTTTCAACATAATTCCCCATTCTGGCATCTTTGAGAAACTCACCGACCTGGGGATTACCCCTTACGTTACTAGATGTCCAGCCAACTGGCTCTCTGACAGGACACACTCTGTCACAACTGGTGACTCCACCTCCACCAGTGGACCTGGCACGAGTGGAGTACCACAGGTGTCTGTGCTGGTCCCCGTACTGTTTGGCATCTATTTCTCAGAAGTCCAGGCCAAAGTAGACAGCGTTTGGCAAACCAAGTTGAGTGTTTTCTGCCTAAAATAATGTAGCTAGTAGCTGTAGCATAGCTTCTCACTCTCCCATCCTACTGGTGTCCTGTTCTGATACTTGGTAGCTTTGCAGTTGCCCACCCCTAGTGTACATTTGATCTGAGACACTCTCCCCAGTCCAGTGTTGTTAGCTCATTCTACCTAAACCAGAGAGAACATTTGGGAATGCCAGCCCCCTTAGTTTCTCAACCTTCAATTATCTGATTTCTCCCTTTCCACTTTACTAAAAAAAAAGAAAATGTATTCAGCTGCTTTTACAGTATTTGTGTTTCCTCCTCCTACTCTATCACTTCATCTTGTTTTTTTCTGCTACTTGCTGTTTGTTCTCTAAAGTGTTCAATTGCATCTTCTCTGCTGCATTTATTACTGCTTGTTTTTAGCCTGTTTAAATTTTAAGCATTATTCTAAGCCTCTTAGTTTTGGTTTAAGCACTTGGGCTTTAGGCCTACCCCTTTACTCTCCCTGGCCTCTCTCCCTCAGATTCTGACAAATATGGATGGACAATTTCCTACAGTTTCTCCTGCCAGCCTGGTTGATATAGGCATCCTGAGACAGTGTAGCAACTGCCTCATGTACATAGACAACCATCTACTACTACCACCTAGGAACACAATTTGTGAGAGATGCAATTACATAAAGAAGCTAGAGTCTAGGCTCTCTCCCTCACAAGCCAGTATATCTGGCACTAAGAAAGTTCTCAACACAATCGTTACACCTCAAACACCACACACAACTACACAACACACACCCACATATGTGGAGGTTCTCAGCAAAAACAAACCCAAACAAAGGAGACCTCAGAGGCAAAAACACATGAGAATTCCACAACACTTTGCACCACATACCATGCATAGTCCACACACCAGTGTCTCACAACCACTAAGGCCTAACCATAAACCCAACATATTAGTCATAGGAGACTCCATTGTGAGACACACAGATGTGCCTCTCACTAGGCTGGATAAGGAGAAAGTCACGGTTAGTTGTTTGTCAGGAGCCAGAATCCGCATATCACACATGCACTCAAGTCTCTCAATAACAGGTACTGTTATGACTCTGTCATAGTCCGTGTTGGTGTGAGCGACTTGAGATGTACTTCCCTGGACTATGTGAAGAGAGACATGATTGAGCTCACTGAATATGTGTCCTAGGCAGGTATGTCCCTACCCATAAGCAGCATTTTACCATCACCCAGAATTATGCCACAATACAAACACAAAATGATTGACTTTAACAATTGGCTTAGTTTCTGGTGTAATTTCAGGGGGATCCAGTACCTGACAGCCTGGGAAGATATGATCGACAGACCATGATGCTTTGCTAGAGATGGCCTGCATCTGTCTTACTTGGGCTTCAGGCTTCTGGCAAAGGCCCTTGCCTCCCCCATAGTGCCTTTTTTTAGGAAAATTCATGAGGTCGATACTACCAACATAAAAATCTCAACAAAACGCAAATTAAAGGTCATGCTGCTAAACGCTAGGAGTCTAAACATGAAACTGCACTCATTGCAAGCATTCTTAACTCTGGAAGATGCTGACATTTGTGCAGTCACAGAAATCTGGTTCAAAGTTGCGGACAGCACCCCAGCCTTACCTAGTTACTCATCCTATCATACATTCAGACCCCAAAATGTGGGGAGCAAAGCCAAAGGAAGGAGAGTTTTAATATATATTATAGACACACACACCTCCAGGCTGGTCAAACAGTATGATGCACAGGAGATACTCCAGGTAAAGTTAACCATTGACAAGACCCTTATTTAAATCATAGTTATCTACAGGCCCCCAAATTTGACTCAAAATGTCCATTCCACCTATCTGGACCTCTTCAAATCTATCAAGATTCAACCCTTTACCCTGAGCCTGGGTGACTTTAACTACCCAACCATAGATTGGAAAAACTATTCATGCCAGAACACAAATGCCCAGAAATTCCTCAATTTCATCAATGCAAATGCCTTGGAACAGCTAGTCAATACCCCCACAAGAGTTGATAATATCTTGGAATTGGTATTAACCAACATGAGTAACAACTGCAGCACCCCTACGGTATCATCCTCCCTGGTAAGATCTGACCATAAAGCGGTCACTTTCAAAATCACCATATCCCCTGACCCCCCTCTAGCTAGGGTCAAACAAAAAAAATTCTCCAAAGCTGATTACAACCTCCTGAATTATGGTATGAACAGCTTCACAGCCCCCTCCCCACTGTAGGAACTGGCACCAATGTCCAAATCTACACTGAAGTACTATATGAGCATTTATATATATGCATGGCATCAGGAATACCTGACAGGACAAAATCATCCTCCGCAAGGAAGAGTAAATCTGTCTGGTGGACATCTGCAATAAATAAACTATATAACAAAAGGAAATAAATTGCTGTCCAGGACCAAGAAGGAGCAGGTGCCCAATTGGAAGCAATCTCTCCTTAGCCTGAACAAGCAAATAAGAGCACTAGTGAAATACTCTGAAGCCAACTTTGAGTCCAAATTGGCCACATCTACTAGAGATAATCATAAGGCTTGCTTCTCATATGTCTGCAATCTCAAAGGAAGCACGCAGATCTGGTGATCAAGGACACCACATACACAAATACTGTAGATATAGCCAATCTACTGGCTGACACATTCAGCGAAAACTTCTCCCCTCTGTCCCCCATCAGCAAATCAGGACATCCCCAGTACCTACCCCCCACCCCTTATCTCTAGGGAACAGGTCATCACTGCCCTCTCAAAGGCAAAAAGTACAGCCTACATGGGACCCGATAACATCCCAGGCTGCATCCTACATGAACTCATGCATGAACTTGCAATACCATTAGCCACCCTATTCAGCCAAAGCCTGAGTAACGGCTTTGTCCCAGCCGAGTGGAGGACAGCCACTGTCATCCCTTTACACACAGGTGGAGCATCCACTGATTCAGGAAATTATAGACTCATCAGCCTAACTAGCTTGATATGCAAGACCATGGAAAGGGTTATGATGGAACTCATTAACAGGGACATTGGCAACCTACAAACACTTGACCCCACACAGCTTGGCTTTGTCAAGGGGAGGTCATGTCTGTTAAATCTGGTCAACTTCTTCGAGACAGTCACCAAAGCCATGGAAGAGGGGAAGATGGTGCACACTGGTTACCTTGACCTGGCCAAAGGCATCGACACTATTCCCCACTCAGGCATAGTAGATAAACTCACTCAACTAGGCATCAATCCATATGTGCCAGATGGGTAGCAAATTGGCTAACTGATAAACCCACCTAATCAAAATAGGGGAAGCCGCCTCAAGGAGTAGACCCATAATGAGCAGCACACCCCAGGGATCAGTCTTGGGGCCTCTGTTATTCGGGATATACTTCTCTGAGGTGCAGGCCAAAACCAGTGGGCTATGGCTGACCAAGTTTGTAGATGACTGCAAGATGGGTGCAGTCATCAGTCCCCCAAGTGATGTGGACGTCCTCCAAGAGGGTCTCACCCAAGCAAATGACTGATGCTAGAAACATGACCTGAAGCTAAATGACAAAAAAGGCATCATCATCCCCTTTGGGGAGAGTGACATCCCCACACATTATCACATTAATAACGGCCTAAATACACGATCAGTAGTGAGGAATTTGGGCACCCAGGTTGATAGCAACCTGAATTTTAACCACCATGTTGCTTCTGTTGTATAGAAAGCTTTTTACATGGTGTGAAGATTGGGTGAAGATGGGTGAAGGCTGCCCGCCTAGCCAGATAGAATTTTGGAGATAATTGTGTCATCTGCAAATGATAATGTAAACCACAGGCTTGTTGTCTTAAATGGTAAAAATAGTGTTACATGTGGAACTGAAAAAATGTAACAACAGTGCACTCTACTGACCAAGTAATGTTGAGACCCTTTGATGTAAACATGGCTCCGTCCAGTATAGATGAAGGAATTCTTGCTATTGTTTTAAGGCCAGAGTTAATGGCCAGAATTTGCATGCATAAATGTCCTTTATTGCTCTGGTTTCTGCCCAGAGGTGAAGAATGTAAATGTAGTTTCTGTTAGCCTGGGAACCCAGGGAAGTGTGAAGAATGATGTAATGTGAACCAGGAATGTGATTTTAAAAACAGAGAGAATCAGAGAGCATTAAGCATTTTTGTCTTGACCATCCAACTCACCAACACTGCTTTGCTCTATATGTAAATTTATCTTAGACTTGTGTTTTCTCTTAGAAATAGCTAGAAACTAGAAAGCTTAGACCAAGTGTTTTTCTGTGATGTCAGAACTGTACTACTGAATTATTTTAAGTATTTCTCTGATCTCTGAACTCTTGACTAACACTGTGTAGTAAAAAGTATTGTCTTGTGTTTTGACTATTTGTTACTAAATATTTTTAAACTCTTTCAGCTGTGACTGTTTTTGTAGAGATAATTTAAGCTCTTTAGAGTATTTGGGCTATACTACCAATTGGATAATAATATTGCACAGTAATAATTGGACACCCTTTTAAGGGCCTTTGAGTAGCTGATAAATATTAGTGGGTGGTGGTAGCTGGTACTACCGTATAGACTGGGAAAAAGGGGTGCAGCTGAAGAACCTGTGCCAGCATTCCCCAGGAGTGTCTGTGTGGTTGTATAACCTCTTC
Source organism: Protopterus annectens (assembly GCF_019279795.1). NCBI lineage: Eukaryota > Metazoa > Chordata > Ceratodontiformes > Protopteridae > Protopterus > Protopterus annectens. The sequence goes on from NC_056734.1 coordinate 185,452,558, forward strand.
TCAGTGTGTGTGTGTGTGTGTGTGTGTGTGTGTGTGTGTGTGTGTGTGTGTGTGTGTGTGTGTGTGTGTGTGTGTGTGCGTGCGTGTGTGTGTGTGTGCATGCGTGTGTGTGCGTGTGTGTGTGTGTGTGTGTGTGTGTGTGTGTGTGTGTGTGTGTGTGTGTGTGTGTGTGTGTGTGTGTGTGTGTGTGTTTGTGCGTGTGCGTGCATGTGTGCGTGTGTGTGTGTGTGTCAGCTACTTGGGCAGGGACACAAAGCACTGGTTGGACAGAGAGAGTGCTGGAGGTTTTAGCTTGCCCACTAGGCTGAGGTCTGGACCCTATAGCTGTGCCAGTGGGGAGTCTTACTGAGGACTTGGAGAGCAAGGGAGCAACCAGCCCCAGACTGACTGTGATCTCTGTGTGCTCGTAAGGGCAATTGCACTTTACTGTATGTATTTGTTATCCTTTCCTCCTATATGAGATGCCCCCTCACTGGTGTTAGTGGTGAGGATTGAGACTCCTTGATTGATGGACCAGAGTACAGGCATCACATGTTAATTGTTTGTCAGTGGTGGGATATCCACACCACATATTAATTGGTTGGCAAATACTAATTGGCTTGTAGTGGTGTGGGTAGAGTGAATTCCTGTAGCTTGTGTACAGTGAGCTTTGAAGGTGTTTTGTACTCTAAATCAGCCACGCAGTGAATACTCAGAGTTTAGATCACAATTGTTTTATTTCTTTTGTTAGTTTAGTTAGTCAGGGTGAGAAGGCAGCAGGTCAGCAGAGGAGTATGGAAAGCTGACAAGGAAACAGCTGGAGGTGATGTGCCAGTCTAGGGGACTGGTGCATGGAAACCTGACTAAGGCAGACCTAATTGTAGCCTTGGTTACAGCTACATCAGAAAACAGCAACTAGGAGGGCAATCAGACTGGCAGGAGAGATATAATACCCTCGGAGAATGGACAGCTCAACCTTTCTGCAGAGGACTTAAAAATCCATCTGGAGCTAAAGAGACTTGAGTTGGAGGTCAGGCATTTGGAGATAGAAGCCGAGGAAAAGGAGCGGCAGAGGAGGCATGAGAGGAAAGTGCTGACTCTTTGCCGGAGTCATGGAGGTAATGGGGAAGGGAGTAACTAGACCCCAGAAGCACAAAACATCAGTAAATTTCTTCCGCAGTTTAAAGAGGGGGATAATTTTGATAGTTTCATTCATATGTTTGAGAGGGTATGCAAACAGTATAGTGTTGACCAAAGGCTCTGGGTATGATTCCTGACCCCCTTACTCCATGGTAAAGCTGTAACTGTTTTGTCAAAAATGTCTGACGTTGCATGTTTTGATTATACTGCTGTTAAAAATCACTTGTTAGAATTGATTAAGCTAACATCTGAAATGTATAGGAAAATGTTTTGTGAGCATAGATGCAAGGCAGATGAAAGTGTGTGTGAATATGTTGCTGAACTGGTCACTTATTTCCATAGCTGAGTGAGTGAATGTCAGGTCACCACTTTTGAAGGGCTGGCAGACCTGTTGGTGAGGGAACAAGCCCTTAGCACTTTGCCTGAGGACATGAGGATCTGGTTAGCTGATAGACAATGTGCTACTTCAGATGAGTTGGGGAAGAAAGAAGACCTATACCTGGCAAGCAGGGAAGCTCTACACAGGAAAGGGGCCTCCAGTACTGCTCATGGGTCTAAAGGAACCCATGGTGGGCAGCACAGACTGTCCCAACAGAATATCCCAGTACCAGGGGAAGCCACTAGTCCAGGTATATGTCCAGGAGCTAGGGTTAAAAGTTTTGAATGCAACCAATGGGGCCATGTGGCATACAGGTGTCCACAGAGGCAAGGTGGGGAACAAAAGGTGAGGGAGCCAGTAAGTGGGAAAGACAAAATGCCAATAGTAGGTTTTCTTGAGACAACAGTGGTACCAAAATACCATCAGTCAGGCTAGGAGACAAGCATGTGGGTCTGGTAGCCTGGAGGAGACCCAGACAGACTGCATACTTGCAGGCAGGACTTGTGAGGTGGTTACTTCAGGGAGGGAGCTACCCTGTAGCAATGAGACTGAAGGTGAGCCACAGCTGATTGGGGGTACTGATGGTCCCTTGGGCAGAGTGACTGCAAAGATAGAGGTGAGTAGTAGTACCCAGGCTGACAGTGAGGCACCACTGTCAGAGGATGCCAGACTTCCTGTGGAAGGGGAGCTGGGAAGGGTTACAAGGAGAGAGTTGAGACAGGCTTAGCTCTCAGACCCTACCTTGCAAGGCCTGAGGCAGGTAGCTAGGAAGGCACCTGATTCTCAAGGAAATGGGGAATCTGTATGCTGGGACAAAGGGTTACTATGTAGCCATAGCCCATGATATTCCCTTTGCAGGTCATATGGGCATAAAATGTACAAAGAGGCATATTATGTAGAGATTCTATTGGCCTGAAATTTCCAGAGATGTAACAGGGTACTGCAGGACCTGTGAGCAGTGCCAAAAGGTAGGCAAGGCAGGAGACAAGGTGTGAGCTCCTTTGATGCCTTTGCCTGTGATTGAGGAGCCATTTCAGAGGGTAGCTATGGATATCGTGGGTCCTCTGAGTACCTCAAGTTCCACAGGGAAAAAAGTATATCCTAGTGGTAGTGGATTATGCTGCACGATACCCTGAAGCAGTGGCTTTGTCTTCCACTCAGACAGAGAAGGTGACAAATGCTTTGTTAGAGATTTTCAGCAGGGTAGGTTTCCCAAAAGAAATACTGACTGACAGAGGTGACAATTTCATGTCAGACCTGCTGGCTTGTCTGTGGAAGTCCTGTGGGGTGAAGCACATGAAGACCATCCCCTACCATCCCCAGACTAATGGTCTTGTTGAGAGTTTAAACTCTACAATCAAGTCCATGCTATGGTCATTTGCAGATCAGTTTAAGAGGGAGTGGGACAAATATTTATCCCATCTGTTTGCTTACAGAGAAGTTCCCCAGGAATCCACAGGTTTTTCACCCTATGAGTTGCTGTATGGGCATAGGGTGAGGGAACTTCTAGATTTAAGTCGAGATGAGTGGGAAGGTGAGTGTGAGTCTCACAAGGAGTCTGTTGTGGCGTACATCCTAAACCTCATGACATAGCTCAGGGAACTCATGGGCTTGTCCCAGGAGAACCTGGCAGAATCCCAACAACAGAAAAAGGTGTGGTATGATAGGAATACTCGAGTTAGAGAGTATGCTGTGGGGCAGCAGGTAATGGTTCTCATTCCTGTCAGGCTACCTACTTAGGGCATAGAGTGGGGAGTGGTAAGATAAGGCCAGAACCTGCCAAAGTGGAAGCCATTCAGGCATGGCCTGCACCTGTTACCAAAAAGCAGGTGAGGGCTTTTTTAGGGACAGCAGAAAGTTCATCCCGAGTTATAGCACCATGGCTGCTCCCCTCACAGACCTGAAAAGGAAGAACAGGCCAGATAAGGTAGTCTGGACCCCAGCATGTGAGCAGGCATTCCAGAATCTTAAATAAGCTTTGGGAGGCCCCCCTGTGTTAGCCAGTCCAGATTACAGCAAAGAATTTGTTGTGAAGGTAGATGCTTTGAACCATGGGGTGAGGGCTGTACTTAGCCAGATTTCTTCAGAGGGGGAAGAGCACCCAATGGTTTATCTCAGTCGTAGGTGCCAACCCAGGGAGGAATGCTATGAAGCTGTAGAAAAGGAATGTCAAGCCATAGCGTGGGCACTGCAGACACTTCAGCCTTATCTGTATGGAAGGATCACAGCCCCCTAACATGGTAAAACAGAGCCAGCCAGCAAAATGCCAAGTTGCTAAGATGGAGCCTGGGGTTGCAAGCATATGATATGTCCATGCAGCACCGCAGTGGGATTAGCAATGCCAATGCAGATGGGCTATCAAGACAGGCAACGGGGTAAGGTATACTCAGATCGGCCAAACTACCTCAAGCAGTCTTTCTCAGGGGTCACTTGAAAAACTAGCTTGAGTACTCTGGGGGGAGGGAGATATGGGAAGATTGGGTGAAGATGGGTGAAGGCTGCCAGCCTAGCCAGATAGAATTTTGGAGATAATTCTGTCATCTGTAAATATTAATGTAAACCACAGGTTTGTTGTCTTAAATAGTAAAAATAGTGTTACATGTGGAACTGAAAAAATGTAACAACAGTGCACTCTACTGACCAAGTAAAGCATGTTGTGACCCTTTGATGTAAACATGGCTCCGGCCAGTCTAGATGAAGGAATATGCTATTGTTTTAAGGCCAGAGTTAATGGCCAGAATTTGCATGCATAAATGTCCTTTATTGCTCTGGTTTCTGCCCAGAGATGAATAATGTAAATGTAGTTTCTGTTAGCCTGGAAACCCAGGGAAGTGTGAAGAATGATGTAATGTGAACCAGGAATGTGATTTTAAAAACAGAGAGAATCAGAGAGCATTAAGCATTTTTGTCTTGATCATCCAACTCACCAGCACTGCTTTCCTCTATATGTAAGTTTATCTTAGACTTGTGTTTTCCCTTAGAAATAGCTAGAAACTAGAAAGATTAGACTGTGTTTGTCTGTGATGTCAGAACTGTACTACTGAATTATTTTAAGTATTTCTCTTTGATCTCTGAACTCTTGACTAGCACTGTGTAGTAAAAAGTATTGTCTTGTGTTTTGACTATGTGTTATTAAATATTTTTAAACTCTTTCAACTGTGGCTGTTTTTGTAGAGATAATGTAAGCTCTTTAGAGTACTTGCATGCCTTTGGTAAAATTGTACAAAGCCACTCCAATAGCTTTAGCCCTGGGCTATTACCAATTGGATAATAATATTGCACATTAATAATTGGACACCATTTTAAGGGCCATTGAGTAGCTGATAAATATTAGTGGGTGGTGGCAGCTGGTACTACCATACAGTCTGGGAAAACAGGGCGCAGCTGGAGAACCTGTACCAGCCTTCCCCAGGAGTGTCTGTGTGGTTGTATAACCTCTTCTCAAAGTATGTGTGTGTGTGTGTGTGTGTGTGTGTGTGTGTGTGTGTGTGTGTGTGTGTGTGTGTGTGTGTGTGTGAGCTACTTGGGCAGGGACATGAAGCACTGGTTGGACAGAGAGTGTGCTGAAGGTTTTAGTTTGCCCACTAGGCTGAGATCTGGACCCTATAGCTGTGCCAGTGGGAAGTCTTATTGGGGACCCACAGAGCATGGAAGCGACCAGCCCTGGACTGACTGTGATCTCTGTGTGCTCTTAAGAGAAATTGCACTTTACTGTGTATATTTGTTATCCTTTCCTCCTATATGAGATGCCCCTCACTGGTGTTAGTGGTGAGGATTGAGGCTCCTTGATTGCTGGGCCAGGACACGGGCATCACACATGGCCCACCTCATAAGTAAGGGTATCTCATCCAGGGTAAAAGAGGGCATAAGATCCCTGTATTCTACCCTTATAATGATAATTATTGAGTACAACACCCCCTTTGGCATGTACCTCGCAAATCACATGCAGCAGCTGGAGAGACCGCAGAGGTTGCTCACCAGGAGAATCCCTGGTCTCAAACACCTACCCTACACAGATAGGCTACAAGCCCTGTCCCTCTACTCAGTTTCATACAGACTCCTCAGAGGTGACCTCTCTCTGGCATACAAAGCAACCCTGCCTTAATGGGACTGCTGCATAAGCACAAGTCAAGCTCCACCCGAACAACCCATATGCACCATCTCAACCTGGTCTGTGATATCAATAGGACTTGTTGGTGGACAGATTTGTGTCCCAGAGACCCTCTCATCTGTGGAATAGACTCCTTCTCCATGTCAAGCAGAGTACCTCATTATCCCTTTTAAAGTGCAACCTGGATAACTGGATGGGAAACAGAAAATACACTCCTGGGATTCCACCTGTGACCCTGCTGGACAGAGGCTCTGGGTGCTGACTTGTCTAAACATGGGCTAAACTCTTGGCTAGGCTTATAAGGGTCTCAGGGCCAATAGCCTAGTAACCCCCTGTGATCCTGTGATCCCACGCTTGCAAACTGGGAGCAATCATTGAGTCCCCTAATGATGTCAACATATTACAAGAAGGGCTAACACAAACAAATGATTGGTGACAAAGCCATGGTTTAAAATTAAATGTAAAAAAATGCATTATTATTCCCTTTGGCAAAATGGAATTCCCTACATATTACAATATTGAGAGCACCCCCTACTGCATTCCAACCCAGTGTTGCGAGACTTGAGAACACAGGTTGATAGCAATCTGAACTTTGACCACCATTTTTCCACAGTGGTAAGGAAAGCCTTCTATATATCACACCTCATAAGCAAAGGCATAGCAGCCAGGTCAAGGGATGTTATAACTCCACTGTACCCAACCCTCATCAGACCACTAACAGAGTATAATGCACCCTTTTGCACATACCTCACCAGACATCTGCAGCAACTGGAGAGAACTCAGGTTTCTCACTAAGAAAATATGGGACTCCAAACCATGACCTACGTGGGCAGGCTGAAATCCCTGTCATTTAACTCTGTGTCCTATAGGCTGCTGAGAGGTGACTTGTGCATGCCCTATAGGGCAATCTCCAACCCTATCCTAATGGAAATGCTGCACATCCGCAAGTCAAATGACTTAAGAGTTGCTCTCTTAAGGGATCTCAACTAACGTGTGACATTAACAGAACATGCTGGAGAGAGATATGTCTCCCAGAGACTGCTTCTTCTCTGGAATAGACTGCTTATTCATGTAAAACAGAGCTTTTCACTGATTCTACTCAAATGCAACTTAGATAATTGGATGGGAGACCACAGATTCACCCCTGGGGTGGCACCCATGTCCCACATGGACAGTGGTAGCTGGTGTTGATCACAGACCCATCCTGTTCATAAATTTGTTCTGTGAACTACCCAAAAAGAGCAAATGTGGATACTTGGAATTAACATGGCTAGACTTGTAAAGGGTCTTGGGCCACTAGCTAAGTAACAACCTATGAACCTATGAACAAGCTCTGAGTAGGAAACAGTATAGAGAAGAGCATACTGAGTCACTCATAGGGGTTGATTAAGTTTAAAAAATATATCTCAAATAAGAAACCAATGTCTGTTCATTTTAGTTCATTTTACATACTGGCAATAATGCTTCTTATACCTTCAGTAATAAAGAAGCATGTGATGTTTCATTAAATATCCTCCCCTATATCAGGAAACATACCTAATTAATGGATTAATAAGGTCCCTTTAAGCAGAATAAGGATCAAACATAAATAAGAGTTAAATAAAAAGGGGTAGAAAATTTGGGAAAAACAAACATAAACAAAGCAGATGAAAAAACAACTAGATTTGAGTAGTCATCCATATATACATTTTATAAACCACTTGTCCTGGTCAGGGTTCCAGCAGTAGTAAGCTGAACAAGGTAGACATCTGACTTCCCTATCCCAGCATCAATCTACAGCTCACCTTGATAGATTCCTAGGCATTTCCAGGCCAGCTGAGAGAAATAACCTCTCCAACTTGTTCTGGGGGAGTTGCAGGGCTTCCTCCCAATGGGCTATTCCTGGCATACCTCCCTTAGGAGGAAACAAGAGGCTATTCTCATTAGGTGCCCAAATAAACATCAGCTGTCTCTTTTCAGACTTAAGGGACAGTGGCTTTATTTCAAGATTGTCCAAAATTACAGACCTCCTCATTCTGTCTCAGAGAATGAGCCCAGGAAACTATAAAGGAGCCTCATTTTCAAAATTTGGATTTGTGATCTCATCCTTTAGCCACTGTCACTACTGAAAGTGCATGACCATAGGTGAAGATAGAGTCATAAATGGAAGTAAATTAAAACTTTCAACCTAGGACTCCGCTCCAGCTTCACCAACACAGTGCTGTACAACATTTGCAGAACTGCTGTAGCTGCCCCATCTTCTGGTCAATCTTCTGATCCATTCTACACTCACTTGTTAACACGTCCCTTAGATTCTTAAAGACCTCTACCTGATGTAGCTACTTCATTTCATCGGATGAGATCCAGCCACTTTTTTTGGCCATGACCTCTGATTTCAAAGTGCTAATTCTCATCCAAGCTACCATTCCAGTGTACAGTACAGATCACAGTCACTTGAAACCAAGATGACACCATCATCTGCAAATAACAGAAATGCAACCTTCAAATCCTCAAACTGGATCTTATTCAAACCTCAGCTGCACCATGATATCCTAACCATAAAAATTATGAAGAGGAAGTGAAACCAGGTACACAGCTAGGAGTCCCCTGCCCATCTTGAATGTATCTGACTTAACACTGAGGCTGCTCTCACAAGTCTGTCTCCACAAATACGGGTATCAAATGACACACAAGTGGCCCTGCTGTACCACTTCCCACAAGATATTCTAGGATACTTAGTTATATGCCTTCTCCAGCTCAACAAACTACATGTAGACAGGATTGGCAAATCCACATGGTCTCAACAATATCTGTGCAAGGACAAAGAGATGATCCATTGCTCTGTGGCCATGATGGAAACCACATTGCTCTTCCTGAATAAAAGGGTTAGCTTTTGTACAGTCTCCACTCCAGCCACTTGGCATAAGCTTTCTCAGGGAGGCTGAGAAGTGTAAACTCTCTGTAATTGGAGCACAGCCTCCTGTCCTATTTTTTTGAAAATGAGAACCACCACCCCAGTTTGTCAATCCAGAAGTGTTTTCCACTAATATCCACACAACAATGAAAGGGCACACTATTAATACCCCAACAAATCCAGTTTCTTCAACATTTCCAGACAGGGAGTTCATTGACTTCTGCAGCTTTGCCACTGCAGAGCTATTTAATCACAACAGTGACCTCATCGACAAAAATGGGTCCAAAGTTCCCAGCTACATTTGACACTGGATCTTCTGAAAAGGACTTTGCTATCAGATTCAGGATTTCCTCAAAGTCTTCCATCACTACTCAATACTGCCTCTCGCTTAGGTCAGTGCTTCTCCACCCTTGCTGAAAACAGCATGAGTGGTGTGCCAACCATCTTTCTTGACTCTAATATTTTGTCAGAATCTCTTTGTGGTCATTCAGAAGTCTTTCTTCATGGCCTCACCAAGCTTCTCCTATGCTTGGGCCTTCAGTTCAGCAACTGCCATAGCTGCTACCTTACTGACCGTATGGATCAGATCTCAAGACCTCTCCCTTCAACCATTGCATAGAAGGCTTCTTTCTTTAATTTCACACCTTTCCTCACCAGTGGAGTCCACCACTGGACCCTACTGTTACCATTATACCAAGACCACAAACATATTTTGCCCATAGTTCTTTGACTACTGAGGTCTTTGGTTCATTCAGACTGCATGATAAAGGAAAAGATATTCCACAGCTAACATAAGGGTGAATGGAAGAAAAATTACATAAGCAATTAATTATTCAAATATGTGATTTTTATTTTCAAAAGTATCCCATGATACAAAACCTCTAAATTCACTTAAAAAGGTTTGTATTACTCATCTAGTAAGTATTTTGCCTGGTTGTAGAATCATCAGAACATTGCTTCTATTCTGAATTATTCTAAAATGCATTATAAAAATAAATGAGTGAAGTGGGAATATTAGTCCGTGGTTATTCAAGCAAGTACATTTATACTAACTTAATAAAAATGTGTCTATGCAATTGAGGAGTCCTCTATGAAAAATAGACTATTTAAAAATAACAGTGATAGAAATCAGAACAAAAATAAATAACTTGAACAGAAGCAGGAGATCAGGCATGGGATGAATTAATGAAAGTGGAAAACATTACTACGCACAAGTCTGACACAGAAAGCTAGCAACACTAATGAATACAACATTTTATGAAACTGATATGCACTGATACTGAGATGATAAACCACATTGGTAGAAAATAAAAATAACAGTTAAAATACTTCCCAAAAATGATTTATTTTTATTTTAGCATTAGTAACTGGGAAGGAGAGCTGCCCCAAAGACCCTTTTCAGTAATGACCCAGTCATGTTGCAGTGACTGAGACAGCTGTATTATATTCAGTTTTATGGCAGTTGATGAGGTCTTGTCCTAAGATATTTGTAGTTTCCAAAGTCTGCAAAAATGTTAATTATCCTTTTATGAAGCCTGTGGTTATCCAGGCATGTCATTTGATTGAAAAATCAGAGCAGTTGTAAATTTACAGATTTTAACATTAGTGAAGGAAACAGGGAATGATAAAGTCCCACCACATTTTCTGAAGTTTTTGATGAATGAAGTGTACATCTTGACATCACTTTCTTGGTGCAGATGTTACTGGGTTATATAATTAAATTCTTTACAAAAAAGAGATGGAAGCAGCAAAGGAATTCATTTGTAAATTTTCACTTTGTATGGAAACATCTGTAAAAGCATTTGCTGGTATTGACAGAATGTTCCTAGGACTCAAAAAATAGTCACTGCTAACACTAATTACCCAAATGCACAATGAAAAGAAAATGTGATTTAGAGAGAGATTTGGCCACAATGAGAAAGATCTTATAGTCTTACTACCATGTCTCTAAAGCAAACACCACCCTTGACAGACCTGACCACACTAGTATTCTGCCTAGCAGAGTCATTAGCAAAGACACCCCCCATATACACACATATTCAGACACCTATACACACATAAATCTGGGTTCTTGATTCCCTACCTAACCCCCCCCCCCCCCCACACACACACACACATACACACACACAGGTATACAAGTACATCCACAACTGCACGTCTTTGCTAAACATATCTGCACCACAAATGCTCCCACAGAAAGGAATCAGTATTTTACTCAGTTGCAAGACCAGTCTCCATGCTGAGGTCGAAAGGCTTATCATAATGCTTCTGAGCTAATGCTTTTACATTACACTAGTACTTTCATCCTTTCTGAATCTCAGATATAAATATATTTTTACAAATTATATTAATGCAAAAATAAAAATAAAATTGAGTAATTTTTATAAGGAAAATTCACAACAAGGTATAAGGTAAGACTTCCAACTATTACAGGTTCATTAGCAAAGTTTAGGATAGACATATCAATGAGAAAGAAGGCCATTAAGAAAGCACTTCAGCTGATGGAATAGTCCTGATGTTCTGCATAAAGGGATGTGAATTGTTGTTAGTCCCTGCAGAATGCATAGTTAACAAAAACATTGTTATTCTTGCATGAAATAGCCATACAGACAAATTGCTATGGTGAAAAGATCATTCTTGCCTCTGCAAATCTATACTGAACAAAGGTCATCTTCAATCTTGTACAGTAATGGGCTGCATTCTCTGAAACCAGTTAAAGTTGCTTTCTATCACAATAAAAGCAGTTAGTAAGCTGTTGCGTTCCTTACTATGTCTAGGAAACAGTTGTATTTCCTGATTGTATTAAGGAAAACCACTGGAAGGTTCATAGTAAGTTTACTTTTTTTATAACAATAATAGGTTATTCTAGAGATTGAGCCCTACAGAATGGCAATTGTTTGTTTGTGTCTTTCGGCTTTTCCAGGTTAGGGGTCGCCACAGCGGAACTCCGGTCCGCTAATGATTGGTAGTGGATTTTTATGTACCAGGTTACCAGCCCTGACGCACAACCTTCAACGAAGGCACACCCCATTCACCTATGCCTCCACACAGAAGATGCTGTAGCTGAGAATCGAATGGGACAACGTCTTGCTATGAGGCGACAACGCTACCGCAGCACCACCACCGCAGCCCTACAGAATGGCAATAAAAAAAAATGTAAAATACAAGAATAACCAATCTTTTAGTAAACAAGAAAGAGAGGTGTTCTTAGAGAGTATTTCAGAGAGAAAAGAAAATTAGTGTTGTGGACAGAACCACTTTTATTAAAGCTATGCCCCACAGCTGATGTAGGGTAAGTCATATTTGGCTCATGGTGAAGAGCATTGTCATAACCTGCAATCACAGCCTGAGTAACCAAATTAAAGATTCCCTTCCATGGATATTTTATGACTTAGCCAAGAACATTTGCAGTGTAGCATTTTTTTTATACCTTTTAAGGATTTTAAGTTACTTTTTGTTGAAGTACTGTAGCTTATTTTCCACAGGAAAAAAAGCCCTCTTTAGTGTTGTACAGCATTCCAGTATTCAAAAATTATTTAAATTCTAAAACTTTTTGAAAGTGTGGGACTGTTAGGCAGACCTGTTAGTCAAAGGTGGTAAGAAATTGCATAGTATCAAGGCCAGGTACTGTTTGAGTTAAGATGGGAGCATTATTTGAAGTACATGAAATTAATAACTTTACTAACATTACACAAGCCACTCTGCATTAATTTTCACTTGGTTCTAGTCAAGAAGGGGGTCATGACTCTAGGTTTGGTAGGGGAGACATTCAATAATAAATAAGAGAAGACTTGTGATGTTTCTGGCTTGCTTGAAAAAGAACATTGGAGATTGGTATTACACATGAGAAATGTGATATCTTATGTAGTCTCCTTAGGTATTCTACTAAGTTTTGAACATTTTGAATATTCAGCTGGTACAGTATGCACAAATAGTTATTTACTTCAAGAAAGTTAAGTAGGATGTTTGAGCCATTCATTCAGATTTCTTGAGATATGGGAGTTGTTTTAGTGGAGACTGGTAGCACGTTTGATAGGTTGCTCATGTATTCTCAACTTTAAAAGCAGGTAGGAGGTTGGGCGCCGGGCTGGCAACTCGACACTGTAAAACTACACTGCCAACCATGAGTGGACAAGGTGATCCGCTATGGTGACCACTAACTGGGAAAAGCCGAAAGAAGAAGAAGAAAAAGCAGGTAGGAGACATGTTCAATGCTATTTAACCTGCCTGTATAGAGGTGACTCCTTCACTTTCTCGAACAGGATTGTATGGGATATGTATAAGAAATCCTCACTGATTTTATTTATGCTAATAGCCAAAAAGACTATTAAACTGAAGTGTGTGGAGGATTTAAAAACAAGTGATGGATAAGATATATGAGATGGCAAACATTAAGACCAAGGGACACACATACTGGGGTAAGAATTCTTAGCGAGTTCTTATGCTGGCTGTGTTGACAGAGTTTCAGTGATTCGTGGGCTCTTGGAAGGTTTCTTCCCTGCTGCTGTTTTTGGTTATTTAATTTTAGGCACGAGTATAAAATGTTGATTTATTTCATTATAACTACTAGAAAGTTTACTGCATGGTCTTCTTCTTCTTTCGGCTTTTCCTGGTTAGGGGTCGCAACAGCGGACCACCGTCCGCTCATGATTGGCAGTGGAGTTTTACGGTGTCAAGTTGCCAGCCCGGCACCCAACCTTCCACAGAAGACACGCACATGTACTCATGCCTAGGGCCAATTTAGTGTGTTCAATCCACCTACAGCATGTCTTTGGGATGTGGGAGGAAACCGGAGCACCCGGAGGAAACCCACGCAACCACAGGGAGGACATGCAGACTCTGCACAGAAGGCACCCCAGCTGAGGATTGAACCGGAGAACCTCTTGCTGTGAGGCGGCAACACTAACCGCTGCACCACCATGGCCGCCCCCAGAAAGTCTACTGCACAGTACTGTCAAAAAATGCATTGTCAAGTAGGAGCCTACATCTTGTACCAGGTTTAAATTTCAGTTTTATTTTTCTATTTTTTTGGCTGTAAAGTAGATGTTTCTGTTACAAAGTTTCTGCTATGCTGTTCCTTGTATATCAGTCTATAATAGTATATCAAAGTCTTTGTGTAACAACAGTGTGTGTGTGTGTGTGTGTGTGTGTGTGTGTGTGTGTGTGTGTGTGTGTGTGTGTGTGTGTGTGTGTGTGTGTGTGTGTGTGTGTCTGTTGTGGATTTTCAATGAATGTGTTCATTTTTAACTAAATCGATCTCAATATTTCTTTATTTTCAGTTGTATAGACTGAGTTGAGTTGTCTTAAATGATACATGTTACAATTGTCAAACTGTTATGATGCATTTATTTCAGTAAAGGGGACCCTCAAAACTTTAGCAGGTTTCTTAACTAGGACTTATACTCATTTCATCTGGTCATGTCACATATTTAAATATCAAGTGTAAGTTGTTTTTTTTTCATTATTTCTTTTTATTATAATAATGCTCTCATTTTGTAAAGGGTTTTTTTTATTCTAAAATACATTCTTTTTACTTTAGTTACTTCAGTAAGCCTATATTTATTAAGTTTAATAAACTGGTGTTTCTGTTTACTGCATGCTGAGGAACTGTTCAATTACTTCTTGATTGCAAGTCATCAGCCCTGCCTTCTGTTGGTGGATTAATAGGAAGAAAATAGTTTTGTAGTGGGTTGGCATGTTTTCTGCAGTCTGCAACACATTTTATTGCAAAGTAACCAGAATGCAGCACAGTCAGTTACTCAGATAATAAATCAATAAATAAACACAGCTGTATCCAAATGAAAGGCAACAAAAGGAAGATGAATCAGGGAAAGAAAGTAAGGTGTATAGTGCTTGGCATACGGTGTACTAAAACAGATGTCAAACTAATAAATCATTGTCTACCAATGGACTGATTGTTCACTTTTAGGGAGAAAACTACAGATGTGTGAACCACATAAATTCAGGATTTGTCCATAATACCAGTTACATAAAATAAAAAGAAAAGAAAGAGAAACCATAGGACAGTGGAGTGTTTTACCAGTGTTGAAAGTTGGTAAAAGCAGTTACACTGTTGAACGTCAGCAGCATACCTCTCATCTTCTTTGATTAGGAATCCTGGACAAATCCAAAAATAATTGGAGGACAAAGGAGCAAATCAGGCACAGTTTTTATATTTGGCTGTAATTCCTTAAAAAGTTAGGGGAACAATAGGTTTTGCATCAACTTGTATTTTCTGAACAAAAGGGAGTGAAAAACTCCTGCCTGACATTATTGACTGATAGCAATTCCAATTGATTTACCATACATCCAAACCTTGTACAAGAGACAAGATAAACCTATGAGGCAAAATGAGGGATAGTTGAGATGTATGGTCAGAAGGTAAAATGAAGTGCTCCTCAGGACAATTTATTTATTTTATTTTTTATTTTACATTTGTTGACCAGGATAGTCCAACTGGATACATGTCAATTTTCACTGGAGGCCTGGGGAGAAAAGCTCCAAAGATAATTACAAAGCAAACATGACAAAAATACACATTTAGCAAAGTTTACAGACTCGGTTGAGACGACTGAGTTATACAATCTAACAAATTTATGGTATAGCACACTTAAAAATAACAGATTGAATAGTATTAGTACACAATAAATTTAAAAGATGTTAGACACTTCAGTATAACACACACCCTATCACACTGGAGTATTCAGTTGTCTACTATGGAATGATCACTTTACTGTGTTTTAATTTTCACGAATGCACAATTTTTTTCCAAATGTTTTCTTTCTGGCACTAAATCCTTGCAGTATAACATACAAACTCACTGTACAGTAGGTCTGTCATTGAGGAGAGTCACACATCTATAGTTTCCCCCCTAAAATCCATTGGTAGACAATGATTGATTAGTTTTACAACTGTTTTATTACACTGTATGCCAAGCACTATACACCTTACTCAGAATCTTATCCTATTTCATCTTACCTTTCACTTGAATACAGCTGTATTTATTTACCGATTTATCATCTGTCTGAATAAATGACTGTGCTGCATTCTGGTTACTTTGTAATAAAATGTGTTGCAGACTGCCAACCCACTACAAAACTGTTTCTATCCATTAATGTATCATCGGAAGATGGGGATGGATGACATGGAACCAGGACATTATTGGACATTTGCTCAGCATACAGCAAACAGAAACAGCAGTTCATTAAACTTAATAACTATAGGTCCACTGAAGTAACTAAACCAAAAATTACACATTTTAGAATAAGAAAGCCCACTCTACAAGAAACGGGCATAATTATAACAAAAAGAAATGGTAAAAAATGCACTTTATCTTTAATACTTGTCACCTGTTATAGGGAAGAAAAGTTAAAGCAAAGCAACAGCTTTTAATGTTCATCATTCTAACTGTTGTAGTAGCCTTTAGGCTATATGGGTTCTATCCTGCCAGGATACTTCTACAGAGACAAAATTAGCTGCTGGTGGAGGTGTCCTCAACTTATCACATAGAAGAAATATCACATGCACTATTGAAATATCTAAATAGCATTTATAAGTTTATTTTGCAGATCTCACTTCTGTTCCCTATACTGCAGGCAAGGGCAGCTAACACTGCAGGTTGGAAGACTTCTAACAAAGGACCTAAAACTGAATCTACTCCTTAACCAGATCTGTCTTTCTTTAATAGAATGCATAAGCTAGAGCTAACAAGAGGCATCTCTGTCCTTAAAATCTAGTGAGGAATCTTTCTGCTTTGCTTAACCTCTTTGCAAACTATACAAATTGGCTTATTTGTGGAAATACCCTAAGAGTTAAATGTGTTGTATAACATAGTAAAGCATACATTTGGATAAGTAAATCTAACTTTTCCATGACTGCAGTTCTAAGGCATGCATTGTCATATTTTTTCTCTTATTTTCCTGTAAGCACTCAGCTTCTGTCTTAGAACTGCGAGTCCCCCTGCCACAGATGTGAAAAAGAAAGTGCAATTGGAAAAAAATACAAATCTTGCAACTCTGTGATATGCCACTAAAATGCTTTCACATGGGACCTGATACGAACCACCCCCCCCCCCATACCTCTGACACCTCTGTTAATTATATTGGCCTAGGTGGAGAAATACAGTGTAAACAAATATATATAATAACCCTGAGATTAGTTTACCTCAGAGTAATGAGAATATTACTTCAACCACAGCCTTAGTATTTGTTCTCTTTTTCACACTTTTTGTATCACTCTTGCAGCCGAGATACTATAACAAATAATAAAGCAGTTATGTAAACGCTCAGGATGACCATGTATGTGATGGTAATAGTACACATGTGCAATGTGTGTCCTGTTAATGTGAAGCATCTGTATCATTTGTTAATCATTTTGTATGGTAAGCTGTCTGAAACAATCACTCAGCATTTAATCATGACACTTACAAGAGCAGAAAATAGAGGATGGCACTAACTTCCAAGGTGAAATGCTTTAACCATAACACTTTTTAGAGTTACTTTGCATTATTAAATCTATCACCTCACAACTTTCATTCCTAACAAAGAGGCTAAGCCATGCTTTGCTGACAGTTCCCCCGTTGTTAAAATCTGCCTTTACCAAATGCAGCATCCTAGCACTGAGAGTTGTCAATGACAGCTGAGTACAGTTATACTTTTGTAAATTCTTCAGTGCCCCTTGAGTACAACATATTCAGCATAACAGCTTGTTTACTTTTTGCGTTCATATTGTGTTACTTCTGTGAAGTCTACTGTAGTACTTTTATAGTCTTAGTACTTTATTGTATTATAGTTGCTTAATGACAGAAGGAAACAATAAGCCTCGTCTGCCACTTTCAGTGCTTTAGCATTCTGTCTTCCCTCCACTCCCTCCTCCATTCCTACCCTCCCCTTACCAGTTTTCTCACCAGTAAAATTCCCTCTTGAATGCCTCTGTGGAGTCCTCCTCTACCATGGATGTACTTGCAGTATCATGTGTGCACAGTTTATTTATTTTTGTTTATCTATTTGTAAAAGCCGCAGTCACAGTGCTGACCTATTCTTCATTCCTTCCTGTTATCCTTTCTTAGTTTTCTAATAATTTATAAGGTGTCTTTCCCAGACTTGCAAGTGCTGGCCTCTTGCTGGGGGGTTTATGATATGTGCTACTTCTAAATTTATAACATGTATTATACATACAGGCATTTTCATGCTATGTAACTAATGTTTTGACGTTAAAGTCAGTACAGTTTTGGTGAGAAGAAGAATCCATGTCAGCTGATTTTTTTAATTCTATTTGCTCTAAATTATTGAGATTTCAGAGTTACTAATCTTGGCATTTATTTTGTTGTACTGTTTAGTTTTATATGTTTACATTTTATATTTTCCTCAATATGGAGTTAACTGCAGCTGTGTTTCTGCAAAGCGTCGCTATATGTGACCAATACCTTTGGAATGACACTTGTCTGTACTGAGGAAGTCACTTTCCTTTTGTTGTAAAAGATCAGCGAGTGTAACCAGCATGATATATAGCTGTCAAAAATAGTCAGAAATCATACATTTTGAAGCAAAAAAAGAAAGTGGTAGAAGTTTTTTGTATAAAACATCCAATATTATGTTTATCAAAACTTCAGTAGACGGCCTTAGCTGAAACAGTGCCCTAGGCGAAGTACTGCTGTGGCGCCCCTTAAGCCCCACCCACACCATATTTAAGGAACACCCCTATTTGAGCCACGCCCACATATGGGTCACTCCCGCTAAAAGCACTCCAGTTTTCAATTTTTAAATGCATGAAAAATCATACTGTAACAGATACCTTGCAGTGTAGTTAAACTGCAAGTGCAGCCTGAGGGCTGCTTATGGACATTTGTCAACATTTATGTTTTATGCAGAGGTAAGTCTGCTATTACTCACATGGAGGGTTGTAGCCTCAAAGGACTCTGTTTTGCACAAAAAAGTCCTGGCTCTGCACCTCCTCTTACTTCTGTTAAGTTGGAAAAAAGTACCATTTTTGACATGCATGGTGTATTTTAGGCAAAAGCCATAATACCCACAAATAAGCCTACAGGTAAAATTAAGTGCAGGTTTCAGTATCTTGGAATGAGTGACAGAGTAATAAAGATAAAAATACAAGTTTAATAAATTATTGATATTGACTGTGAAAAACAATTAAACAGTTCATTTTCAGTTGTAACATTGGATAAACTATTAAAATTGACTAAAAAATAATTCAACAGTTCATTGTCAGGTGTGACATTGGCTTTAATGCAAAATTAGGAGGTTTAAAAGGGAGGCAACCTAGAAACTCAAAAGTATGCAAAGCAAAAATAAAAAAATGCAAAACCTGGGCAAAAAAATAAAGCAACAAAATGGATGAAAGTAATAAAAGCATCTATTAAAAAGGCATGGACTGAGGTTTGATCCTGTGGCCTGCAGATTTTGCATCACATGTTAGTATTTTACATGGGGGAATTAGATTTTTTTTAATTACATAATATAAAAATGTACATGATATAGTAAAAGATATTGACTATCTGAGTAAGGGATAAAGGGCTCCTAACTGGTGTAATCTTTGTCAACCTAATAACTTAATACAAATGACAGCAACAGCTTCTGTGAGAAATCTTTTGCATCTTAGCACAAGCTCCTAGAAAAAAAAAACAGTGGGAGATAAAATGGAGAGGCAGGGAGAGAAACCCAGGAGGCTATGCATATAGTAAGATTGAAAAATTACAGCAGAGGACAGAAAAGATGAGTAGTTATGGAGGAAATGGTGATGTGGTGGAGGCTAGGAAAAAAGTACAGATAATGATCACTTTAGAGATGAAGAATAGTCTTTACATCAGGATTATCACTAGCTAACATAATAAAGTATGTACCTGGCTAGTCTCACACACCTTAACCATTAAAGTTAAAAAAAAAAACTAACACAGTGCTCTTCTGTACTCCAGAAATGCTGCCCAACCATGCTATCACCACCTGGTTCATGTCCCATAACCAAAATGACACACTTGAAACTCTCATTCAGTGCCGAAATCTTTGCATCTAGCTTGACCCTTTACTTAACATCCAAAGTCATAATCAGACACAGTTTGGGGAGAGGGGGGGAACAGTCCCAACTCCAATCAGCCGATTTCAACACCTGCAAAGTGTCAGTTCACAAACTTTCAAACATGTCCCAGAACACCAGGGAAAACTGAACATTTGGCATATGTAACTTTAAGCCCCCCCTTTCCCCGAGCTATATTAAAATTTCTGTAAGCTATGGTAAAGCCGGCAAATAGTACTAGAAAATTACCAATTTCCTTCATATAAACTTCTAATTGCAGTAAAGCATTTGTTCTCCAAACTCCCTACAATAAACAGCAACTATTACTTGTACTGGAGCTTGCACACGCAAACACACAAGCAAGAACTACACTGCCTCAATAGCATAGCTGTACAAGAGCCATCAGGGAGCAAAAACAAGTGTGATCCTAGCTAATAAACAGATATGTAATGTTTTAGGGCATAGACTGGCAAACCCTAGCAACAAAGCAGAATGGTACTTCAGCACTTTTTGCCTGCAAGTCCACTTGTTTACATTTCTAAGAGAATTTCTTGCTAACGTGAACAGATTTTTCCAGTATAAACGACCTATTTAAAAATATGCAACTTACACTGTTGACCAAAAAACTGAAACTGCAGCAGTACAGGTATTAATGCAAAAGCTCTTACAGTAAAGTATAACAGTTTGCCTTTCACTGGATATTTGTAAAAGTAGGAAAACAAAATCCACAATAACAAACCATCCTGGGTAAATGGTAGAAAAATATCAATAGCTTTCCTTCACACACCTCGGTCATAAATAGAACTGCCACCCAAATGCATTTCTAGCCCCTAGACCAAAACTGTAGTAAGCCTAGCCATTCCAATGGCCTAAATTACATTCATAGGTTGGTACTAGGCTATCGGCCCTAGGGCCTATACAAGCCTAGCCATAACAATTCCCTGGCTATTTCTTCCCACAGTATTTACTTCCCAATAAATAAGTCAAATACTTTAAAGACAAAAACATGCTTCCATCATTAGAAAGACAGTTATCACCACAGTAAGTCTAAGGTCGAAATTACAACGTGCTATAAGCATTAAACAGTGTCAGCAACATAAAATTAACAAAAAGGTAAAAGTGTGTTTTGGGGGGGGGGTCTCCAATACTTAACCAATTTTCCTGGACTAGTGACCACTCTTGTGAAGTGCTTTCA
Organism: Protopterus annectens; assembly: GCF_019279795.1. NCBI lineage: Eukaryota > Metazoa > Chordata > Ceratodontiformes > Protopteridae > Protopterus > Protopterus annectens. The sequence continues at coordinate 185,473,280 of NC_056734.1, forward strand.
AATGAAATATGGCTCCTTTCGGCCAATGTATTAAAACAAACACAGCATCTCCCTAGAATACAACATATACGGACTACCCATTACAGTCAACAAGCTTAACTAGCAGAGTACAAAATTAAAATGTAAAATCTCAACATGTATCTTTCACTTAAACATCATGTGTACAAACAGTATCTGGTACTGCTATCTCACCCAGGTTAGTCTTGGCGCATCCCATGTCCCACAGAAAACTCCGAATTCCAAGATCATACCCCCCCCCCTTTTCCAGGTTTTCCTGCCACTTGACCTTCGACCACAAAAGAGCAGGCACAATTGCAAGCATCTCAACTTCTTTTCTTAGAATTCCGGACAAAGCCAAAAATAAGGAGGGGGAGAGCAAGTGTTACAATTGTTGTTTTTAAACGATTAAAGAACGCAGTCAGTCAGTACTGCTAAAGATTAGTTTCATAACTCACTGAATTGCATTTTGAATTCAAGCTAGTTCTATTAACAAGCAAGCTTGAATTCCAAATTCTGTTCAGTGAGAGTTATGAAATAATGTGTGATCTGCAGGAATGCTTTCTTCACCTCTGGAACAACCTTCTACATGTCAAATGGAGTAGTACCCTTGTCAATTCCAAGGTAAACCTAGATAATCAGATGGGTAGGCTTAAATTCTCTCCAGTCTATCTTGTCAGAATGAACTTTCATGGACCCACTCATAAAAATTACAACCACCCCTCGATTATAACTCAAATAGCCATAGTTGCCTGTCATTTGAAACCTATACATTCTATATAATAAATTTACAAAACCGTATTTGTGTGTTATCTGCACAAATCTCATCCTTTCTTTTCAAGCTTTATACAAAAATATAATGCTTCCCTATTTAGAAAAAATGGTAGTTCAGCTTAGTGCAGCTGAATGAACTCCGGAATACGCCAGCCTCAGAATTCACTGAAGTAGTCTGCAATGAAAATGAAGTTACTGTAATTTTCAGAAGACTTTATTCTCAGCCTTTTATTTTTCTACGTACATATGAATAAGGTTATTTTCACAGACATGAATGCTTTAGCACCATCCCCATCTAGTGATAGAAAGTTATACTGTGTTTTTTAAATTATACTCTATGCAAACCATCAAATAAAACTGCTCAGAAATATGTTGACAGTGTAATCACAGTTAAGTTATATTAAAGTGTGGGTAATGTTTTATTTAACCAGCTGTACTCTTCATTAGCTTGTTCTTTTCCTTCTTAACCTACCAGTGCACAAAAAAAAAAAAGTCCAGCATTACCCACTTTCAAACATGCTGTACTAATTAAATATATGTGGAAGATATCAGTGCTAGCCCCCCTGTGGTTTAAATATTAATGTGACGAAATTACCTAAAGCCAACAGTGATGTGACAGCCCAACTCCTATGTAAAAGTGGGAAAAAGGGGTTGATGACAGCATTCAATTAGCCAACTGCATGTAGTTTAGGCCAGAAGCATAGCAAGGATGATGCAAAGGGGGCAGCTGCCCTGGACACAAGGTGTTAAAGGACACAATCAACAGATTCAAATCCGATTGGTCAGTAGTGCAGTATTCATTCCTGAATGTTGATACAGAAAGGACTAGGACTGAAGCGCTTGTTTCAGCATTTCGTGTGTGGACTAAGTTGTATCAAATAGAGCAAGAATTTTGCAACATTTTTCAACAGAAAACTTTTGTTGTGTGTGTGTGTACTCCTCATGCAAACATTAAGGATGGACATAATGCTGCCCCTTAGGAGAGAAGGGAGGAGAACCAGATGAGAGAATAAACATTTTTTATTCCTCAGCTTAGTGTTTGAGGGGTGTCAGATCAGGGAGGGAGCTACAGCTCTCATTTGGGCTTCAGTCTGTAGCTGTAACGTTAAGATGGGAGCATTACATTATTTGATGTTAAGGGTGTATAGAAAAGGAAATGTTTTTAAGCTTTATGTTTCACTTTTTTTACCAGTGTGACGATTGTATTTCTTTCTGGTTATTTAGCAGGATTTATAGTATTTCAAGGGAGTTATAAAAAGATAACTTCTCACTGGCTTGCATTGTAAGCCAATTACAAGTATACATTTCAGATAGTTGCTATAATACAGAGGTATAATTTTTGATATCCTTTATGTACTTCTAACATAGAATGAGTTCCATGAAAGAGTCTTGCAACACTATTGCCCTGTACCACCACATCGAGGTGTGCCAATCCTATCCCTCCCATTGGCCCTAACCCTAACTCCACACATTAGGGCAGCAACTTAAACATTAACTGTATAACTACACAATGCACACAGGCACGCAACATAACACAGACAAGCACAAATCTAAAATGATGTCCTTTCCTAAGCCGTACTTGAACCCTAACCCATGGACACCAGCATAAATAACATTAAAGCGATCTCCTCCTCTAGCCATAACTCTAAATCTAAGCCTTAACTGCTCATGCACAAACATGCTCACACACTGGGCCCTGATGCTGAAACTTTCATTATAAACCAAAGTTTTGCCATTGCCACCTACTTCCATTTAAATGTATTCAATATCCAACATTCGACTCCTCCACTCAACACATCTTGCACTCAATCAGGTATAAAGTAGCCAGCAAAGTTAAATACCATAAAATAATAAAACATAACGTACCCATTACAAGGAACACAACGTTGTGTGTGTATCACGTGCACGTCGCTTGAACTGCAGAACGCATTTAGTTGACATTGGCGTCATGACGCACACAAGTTTCTCCTTAAAGGAGAAGACTCTCACATCGTCAACTAAAGTTTTTTTTTTTTTTTTTTTTTTTATAGCCTCCTAGCCAACCCTCAGCTGTAAGTGGGTGGGGCTCGCGTCCTCTCCCCTGCCCTCCGCCCTCTGGTTCCAACTTCCAGTGCCAAGAAGAGCGCAAACTTTATTAATTAAAATAAATAAATAACTACATAAGGTGCCCTTTACAAGGCCAGCCTGTACGGTGCCCTAGGCGGTCGCCTAGTTCGCCTATGCCTAAGGCCAGCCGTGCCCTCTCAACTGTTCCTGCTTTGGAGATGCATACCTATTTTCAGGCTTGATTTACCCCTTCGCGTGACATGCTGTTTTTGGAGGTACTTTCCATTTTCAGGCTTGATTTACCCCTCCACATGACATACAGTTTTTGGAGGTACTTTCTATTTTCAGGCTTCATTTATCTTTACATGACATAATGTTTTTTGGAGGTATGATTTACCCCATCACATAACATAATGTTTTTGAAGGTATGATCTACCCCTTCACATAGCATCATTTTTTGGAGGTAGGATTTACCTTGTCACATGACATGTTTTTGGAAGTATGATCTTCCCTTTCACACAATTTTCTGAATCCCCCTCCCCATGGCACATCTGTTCAGTACAAAAGAAAGTAAACTTCATGGCCAAAATATTCTTGATGCAAATAATTTTAAAAAGAACCCATTTGTCGCATCCGCCTTTTTAGAAGCAAAAATAAGTGACTCTTTGAGGGAATTGTTGCAATTCCATTCATTAAATCCATAGAGTTTATCCCACAGTCCCTACTGGAAGTGTGAAGAGTTATGTATTCATTTATATTCAAATTTTATGCAACTTAGGTGCCTATACTTTTAGCTGGTTGTACCTACCTACTTTCAGTAGGTTGTGTACCTATTTTCAATGTCTGCGGGTTGAGACATATGAATTCTAGTCATTTGGTGAACAGGAAATTTACACCGGGCCTGGCACCCGAGTCCCTTATGGACAGAGGTAGCTTATAAATGCCTGGACCTCAGTGTTCCATTTGGATACAGAACATCATTAATCTTTCAGGAAAATTGGCTAGGCTTGGAAAGGACGCCCAGGTCATTAGGCCAGTAATAATCCATGAATCTATGATGCTGTTTATAAAATATTTTTGTTTATTCCATACAATCAAAAGGAAGAAGAATGCATTAGTCTGTCACAAGGCTGCTTGTTGAATTATTGTAATGTTTTTAAGTCCTTGCTTATGTTCTTCTAACAACAGCCACACTGGCAGAAAGATGGGAGATGCGTACTCGAGCTGCATAAAGCAACCAGCAGTATACGTACATACTTTACAGGAGCTAAAGAATTTGCAGGCTATATTCTGTGATCATACTAAAGTGCTCTTCATATATTTGCTATTATTAAAATCTAGTTGCAAAACTTATATTTGTTTACAAGTAATAGACAGTAAATGCTTTTGAAATATAAAAAGCCATTTACATGTTGAATTCTTTTTCTGAAGCAGAAACAGAAATTTTGTTGAAAGTCTTTTTGCACCACCCAGTGGTTATTAGGTTTCATTGCAACTGAGTTAATTCCACCTGACTTTAGTGACACTACTAAGGGTAGAGAGAGTGTGTGCATTTGTGTTTTTTTTTCATTAGATTGTCCTTTTACAGATGTATGTATTTGTGCATATATGTATCCTGCAATTCTGAAAAGCTTCAAGCTTCACTTTGTGTTGTCCCTCATTTAAAGCCTCTGTCGCTTGCATCTCTCTTCGATCCCAAGTGGGCCATCCTTTGCCTGTAAGGGAAGGAGTCTGCTTTGTCCTTAAGAAAAAGTTTGTTTAAAAGGTTATTAAAAAAGTTTTTTAAAAAGTATATGACAAACTCATTTCCTTTTGAAATCACTCAATCTTTATTTGGGGCAAATCAGCGCTCCTTACAGTGCCCCAAATAAAGCTTGAGTAATTTTAAAAGGAACTAAGCCTGCCGCATAATTTTTTGAATTTTTTTAAAAACTTTTTTCATAACCTTTTAAAGACTTTTTAGATGAGGGGCAACGCAAAGTGAAGATCGAAGCATCCCACTGCAGAGGGAGGACACTCATCATTCAACATTATTCTCCTCACCCTCTGGATACACAAAAAGGGTATCGTACCCACTAGGTCAAACCAAAGCTGGGCAGCATCAATGAGATTGTAACAGTTCTGAAAAGCAACACAGCTACGAATATTAAATATGTCATGGACATGTCCATTAAAAGTAAATAGTCATGTAGTCAATTATGTATGGGACAAAGACAGAAATTAATGTCTTTCTAGAAATGAAAATACAATGACAAAAATGCAATTTTTTAGAATTCCATGCGATAATACCGAGATCTGTTTTGCTTGTTTGTTTTAAAATAATGATACTTAACAACCAAAATTGTGTTCAGTTGTATGATGTTATGTCCCAATAGAAAAATAACACAATTTTTAAGATAGTCATTTTGGATAGAAAGATGAATAACTTGTGAGTAATTTTGCAAAAGAGTTCATTGAATCTACTTCACCAAAAATAGGTCACCAAAACACCCTAAGGAAATATAGCCAAACTCATGATGCCATGACTTTACCATGGGTTACATTTATTTAGAGGTGCAAGGGTCACCCCCACATGAAGCTGTTAGGTGATTACCCCTCAGTCAGAATCTTTTTAAACAAAGTTCAGTGAAGTACATTCAGCAAATTATATTTCATTGAAATGTGTTTCATTCATGTTTGTGAGAGATCCAAAATGCTGATGCTGTAAAGAATAAAATATCTCATTAAGAAATGATGCAGCAAACTACGTCATAACAGACTGCACCATCTTCTTCTGTTGTGTGAAAATCCTACACCTTCTAGAAAACTCGAACTAAAGAACTGATATTTTCTGAAAATGCAGATTCAATAATGTTCTTATGGAATAAAATGTAGCTGAAACTACATAGATAAATAATCTGGTGATCTTTTTTGTGGACTCTTTAAAAAACTTAGAGGCTTAAAAGAATGTCCTTTTATAGTTATTGTTTTTCTTTGAATGATGCCTAATGTTTAGAATGCTAGGACAAATATGAAAAGATTGCAAAAGGGTATGAAATGAGGAGAAATCTGAAGAAAAGCATCATTCCCTATCCATGACAGGAATAGGAACAAGGGCAGAAAATAAATTTCCAAGCAACTGTAAATTATTCAAAGATGGACCCTGAATAAGACAGGCATCCCACTGAGGATAGGCAGCCAGTGCCTGAAGCCTCAGTGGGATAAAAAGTTGAGCTAGACATTTAGCAATCACTATTACTGCAGCAGAAAGGATGTATGTCAGAGAATTGAATTGCTAGTGTCATCTTCCTCAAAATGTTATGAATTCTATGCAGGCCTTATAAACTGGTGTTTGGACAGTAGCATCATTTATATCCAGGGTTACTAACCAATAATTCTGCACATACCTCACAAATAGAATTTCATAGAATATATATATATATATATATATATATATATATATATATATTTTTTTTTTTTTATCAGTTCTCCATAAAATTTCTTCTTTTCTAGCAAATCATAGATGATTTAAATTATCAATTAATGACAGACATTTGAATTTCAGACCATGTCCTTCAGAAAACTCATGCTAATATAAAACCTCTTATTATCGCCACTTTCCAGGTTTATAAGAACGATATTTAAAATGTGTCCTTAATTATTGGCCTTTATCCCCTCATTATTTTTGTCTTTGTCTAGAATTCTTGTGATACTTAGTTGAGAGGTATGACTCTGCAGGAGGAGTAAAAGAAAAGTGTGAAAGACCAGCATATTGAATTTCATGTTTAGGAAAATGTTTGTCAAAACTAGTATAGGCCTGTTTTGTTCTTTTTCATTTGTACTAGGAAAATCAGTGAATAAAAGCCAGTGCTTGTCTCTGAAAGGAGCACTGCTTTCATAGACTAAGATAATAGAAGTTACTCAGAGTCAGAAACAGCTACCTTAAACTAGGCTTTTAAGGTGCCTTCAAGTGGTCCTTAAAAGGGGCTCCAAAAGCAGACCAAATTCCGTGCCATAAATTCTTTTATATGTTGGGGACTTGAGGAACAAGAAGTAAACAGTTCTTCTTGCTTAGAGGTTTGCTGTGGTCACTACTGCATTCTTCCAGTTTACTGCTGTTTCCCTTTATGATGCTTTTTTAACACTGTTACCATTTTTGAAAGGTGATTTCTGGTGTAATTCTCAGTCATGGAACTGAATATTTTTTTACATTTCCATCATCTTACATTCTTCCACAAAATGATTTGATATTTTTTAACAGGAGACCAAACAAAAGGGTCTACATAAGACAGAAATCTGGCAAATGAACCCTAATGTCTTCTAGGAAAGGCAAATCTATTAACACTATTACTGAGGCAGTTTATCTAAATATATAGTTTGCATACCTAACAAAATGTGGCCATCTTACCTGAATTCTGAGCCAGCTTTTTCCTTAACAGTAGCCCCTTGAGTACCTTGGACACTTTATTCCATTTGGTTAATAATCTCTCCCTGGTACTGTCTTTTTATATTAATAAAACTAAATGCAAAATTACAAAAGAAAGAATCAAGATTAACTGAAATAGTAACAGTTCATTAAAGAAACACAACCCCTGATCCCTCAGCTTTTTGCAAAGGACAAACTGCATTAAGAAACAGAATTAATTATTCAATTACGACTCAACATTAACTGTTTAAGAACTGTTTTGTAATTAAATAGTCTACATCTCAATCACATTAAAACAGACCATTTAAGGTCTAAATTCTTCTTTTATTAGGAAATGTTTAAAATTTAAAACTTAGTTATGATTCCAACTTTAATAAATCAGTAACTAAGCTGCCCCTTCTACATATCTGTGGAGCAGCAGGTACACTGACAGATACATCTGTTCTGCCTCAACAGTGGAGCACACAATGAAGAACTGTTGTACTGGACAAATGTTGATTCCTCACATCTACCCAATCTGCCTACAGTTACTCCCACAGCTTGTTCCCTCTATCCCCTTGATTACTTTCACTGTAGTACAGAAACTGCATCATCCTGTGACCTAGAAATGGTTAGGATTAATTTCCTGTTTTACTTGTTGCAATCCCCTTTTGTGTCTTCTCTTGTTTCTGAGTAAATTCTTTTTGCTCAGAACCAGATCATGGTCAGAGATCCCTAGACAGGTTAATGGACTACTCAGCCTTTTCCCCAACCATGTAAAAAAATGTAAAAGTGCACATTAGCTGTGAACCGAACCTCCAGATATTTGCATTCAGAAGGCTGTGATTTATAATGATAAAGCAAACAAAGCAAAACTGTAACTTGTACCTTCACTGTGTTTCTAGCACTACAACAAATGTTTCTTTAGATCCTTTCTTACACATGCAGTCCCACTGGAATCTGTTCTGTCTAAGAAGGGTACCATCTCTGACTGTAGACATCACATAAATGAAATGTCAAAAGTATTGTTCTTCACTTTCTCATTATCTTAGATACAAATTGTGTAATACATTACCTCCCTGTCTCAACAAATAATTATATAACTACCCTTTTCTTTCACTTGTAGTCTGACAGCAATAAAAAATAACATGCTTTCTGAACCTGCTACCGATGTATATCTATTTGTAAAAAAATTAAGACACACACAGCAATCATAGAAAGGTATTTCAACTTGTTGCTGCCAGATACATATGTTGCCAGACATAAATCATTTATGCAACTGCTCTCTGTTTTACAATTCACGTGCTCCCTCACCCTATCCCCAAAAGATAGCCAGTAACCTTTTTCTACACTTTCAATATTGATGAATTGTTAGAAAAGCGAAACAATCATAAATATGTAAACAGAGAGTTAAGTCCACTATCTTCATACTTAGGCTAAAAGAGCAGAGCCACCAGAGCAGACTGACTGTACTACTAATTGTAAGGCAGATATTGGAAATACAAGAGACTGAGCTGTAAAGTCTTGCAAATACCGAATAGCTGTACTGGTCTTTAGGGAGTGTAACAGAGTGTTAGCTGAAGGGTGACTCAGGAGTGTCTTGGAAGAGAGAGAGAGAGAGAAAAACAGTAAAACTCACCCTACCAATGTTATAGAGGAATAAAACTTTTACAACCTGAGTGATTGGGTTTGATTACAAGCTTTGGTGCTTCATGGCATGACAGGGAAGGCAGGTGTGCCCAACCTAATGGGAAGGGGTTGAGTCCTAACTGGCTCATGGGTTTGCTCTTGATGTGACCCACTACCAGATGCCAGGGATAGGATTGACCAGATAAGAGGTCAATGCAGGAAAAACAAAGATGTGCCAGCCAAGCTGGTGATGGTAGCCTTTGTCAGCCACACAGAAGATTGCAGATGAGGTGATAAAGAGGCATAGGTGGTTCCCACTTTGACAGAAGTACCTATATCACCACCCAAGGAGAGAGGACTGAGTCTTCATCTAAAATAGATTCCATTTTTGGTATGCTGGTGAGATCACAGGTGTCTTTCAGAGTGACATCTCTCACCATACAGAATTTGAAGGGATTCCCTCACCGCTAGAAGATGAATGGCCTTGAGTCTGACAGGGGTGGTTCAAAGGCTGGCAATGGGGGAAATTACTTGAAAAATAAAAGAAAGAAGCTGTAGTAGAAGCACATGACTGTTTACAAACTATAGATTTATTTAAATGAAGACTAACAGAAATACAAAAAAACAAGTAAGGAATCAGATGAACCAACATTCTCGTCTCTATGATATATTATCTCCAACACTCCAACAAAACCACAATGGTCCTGGCTGTGTTACGACACCTGTGTTTATGTAATGTAAAGCTGAAATCTGTTAAGTGATCCTTGACAGCTTTATGGCTACTCAACAAAAGCTCACTACAGTTGACTATAAATCAAAGCAATACGTACCCAAATGAAAATGTTGCTGAATACTTAGGAAAATAAACTTGCTCTGAAATTTTTTTATAAATGAATATGATGGCACTTTGATGTTAAGGAAGGCAGGATCTGCATAGTCAGCTATGATTTCTGGGAAGAAAGCAGAGGTCTTTACCACTCATAATGGAAATGAGATGGGAATTATGGATGGGGATAAACAAAAATGATTGTAATTGTAAAAAAGCAGAAGAGGAGCATAATACCTTTATGAAACTAAATAAATATCAAAATTTAATTTTTTTTAGTAATGAACAATAGCCTCAAATTAAAGTAAATAAATAAATAAATAACAGACCCTGCTACTCACAACACTGCCTGTGTCAATGGAAAAGATCGCATCATGAGTTCACACAGGTCAGTCAGGTGTAAAACAAGCAGGAAGACTGACAACACCATTTTTTTTAGTCCCGTACCCTTTCTGACCATCAAGCCTTCCTTCTGGTATGCTGAATTAGACCATTCTTTCTACCAGGATGAGTTCTGATTTCCTTGTGTATTTATTTCACTCTTCCATTGGAGCAGCACCATCATCCTGAAGGGGACCAGGACTTTAACTTAGCTATGATGCCTTTCTCCTACATGCTGACAGCTCTGGAAATGTTTGTGGGCACTGAGGAGTAGTTAGAGCCCATGATTCATCCACAGCCCAATAGGGGTAGCCATGATTACTCTGTCTTTCTGCCCAGTCAGACCAACATCAACTCTATGAGTTCCAGACTGGCAGAATTCCAGTAGGGAAATGTCCAGTGCAGTTCTCCTCAGGATAGGTGAGCCTGTCCTCCCTGCTAGCACTATCAGACATCTGAGGCACTAACTGATCACCTGTGTCATAGTCAGGGATTTGTCCTTCTATGTCATTGAACTTGTGCTGGCACCGTTTTTTAATTCGTTTACTGATACACAGTCATGCAGCTTAGTAACCATGATTGTGCTTCACTAAATTCTTTTAATGTTGGTGTTAATTATAGGGCTTACGGTATTGATGGGGTCTCCAACCAGCCCAGAGCCACTGCCAGGTGACTAGGGAGCTTTGTGCTAAGTCGATCTCTGCTTCTCCTTTTCCTCTATAAGAAAAATTAGGTTTAACTCACTTCACTGACTCCAAACTGGATGAGGTCTGAACACATAAAAAATCACCAGTGTTGAACTCCACAATCACTGTTTCCATAGTAGCCACTGACATTGCAGTTTCCAAGTGTGCAGCAGCAGTAGTGATTGATTTGTTTCCATAGATTTCTCTTTTCTTCATGCTGTTCTGACCATGGAGTTTGTATACATAAAGATTGTGGCACTGGAGCTGTTGGCTTGCCACCCTGAAAAAAATGCCTACCTTTATTTTTTTCCTCTTGCTGAATTGCAGGCTATCTGTGCTCAGTGAATTAATTCCTTGTCAAATTGTAACTAAATGACTCATACTAGAAACAAACAATCTGGCTTAGTTTGCTTTAGCATATGTTTTGCATTCAACCTTTACAAATAATTTGAAATCAAATTGTCCATGCTTTAGAAACTACACCCCACCTTTTTACACTGATTCCTCTTGTGACCCCCCTCTGAACTCCAGGCACTTCACTTCTCTATAGTCATACTTAACATGATCTTGCATTCCACAAAAAAAAAAAAAGCAAGACTTGCTTTAGTGAACATAATAAAAGATGTCTTTTTAGAATGAAAAACAAAACTACTCCACAAATGCTGTACCATACCATCCTTTTGTTTTAGTTTCACCTTTACTTCCGTCTACCATTCCAAAAGTCTTTCCCTATCATATACTGGATCAAGGTCTTTCAGATTATCACATAATGATTGCAGCTATGCTTTAATATCAGTAGCTAGCAGAGATTATGATTTATATAGAACAGCTACTTGTTTTATGCAATTGTCGTCACATAAGGAATTAATTTCAAAGTCTTTCCATAAGACCTCTTGGCATGGGAGTTATAATCAACAGAAAAAAATCTGCAAAACTCCTGAAAAGCAATCTTTGTTCCTAAAACATACTCCAGATGTATACACTTCTGATATAGCTAGACAAGCTTGCCCTTTTTCAAGCTTCAAACACCATTCTTCTTTTATAAAAATACCTTTCCACAGACTATCTACTATTTCATCCACTTGCCCCTTGAAATATAGTTAGACAGCACCGCATATTGTAATAATACAAGCTTTACTTAAGCAATATGTTTTATGAATGTCTGTATATGATTTAAGGCCATGTTTTTTTCTCTATATTTCCCTCAGGACTAGAACTTTTAGCTTTTTTCTCAGTTATCATTTTATGAAATCACTCCCCTTAAGCTATTTAAATTTATTGGCCATCCCATTGTATTCCATAAAGCAACCACTTCCAATCTATCTTGCGCTTTTAAAATTAGTGTCTCTCCCTCTAGATTGCTAAAGCTTGAGTTACCCCCTCTTTCATATCCAACTGCTTAGTGCACAATGCAGTTCTTGGGATATTAACCTATTTTTCCATCTTACCTTTGAAATCTGCAATATCTAGACTAAGATAAGCAATTACTGGAGAGCCCATATTCTGCCTGTCAGTAGTCATCTTGGGATTAGGTCCTCTGTTTTGCTCTTGGTGAGAGAAAGAGCACAGGGACATTATTTCCTGGAGAGTGATGATCACCAGAAAGCCTGATAACTGCTTCATAGGTGCCAGCTTGGAATTTGTGATTATAATTTGCTTTTGTTGAGAAAAGGAGCATAGGAACATTATTTTCTGGCAACTGCTGATCTCAGGAAAGCCTGATAACTGCATCTTAGAAGCCAGTTTGGAATTTGAGCTACTGTTTTGCTCTTGTTGAGAGAAAGAGCAGAAGGTATTGATTCATGACCGTCTCTGATTGGGCAGTGTTTGTGTGGGACCTTCCTGATTGCTCTGGTTGCTATTCAAGGTATCTACCAAGAATAGGCTACAGCAAGCCTGAAAACCCCTACATCATCTGGGACAAGACTGTTGATCACCAAAGAGCCTGTGACCTGCTTCACATCTTAGGATTGGTACTACTGTTTTGCTTCTGGTGAGAGAAAAAGGAAAGGGACATTGTATCCCCGCATTGTAAAGCTGTGCTGAGATCAATACTATTAGTAGCCAATCAGGAGAATCCCTTTTTCATCATTCTTGACAATGCTAATTCTTTCTTTGCAGTAAGTACTGCATGATTAGCTGCTGTCCAACTGAACTTCAGCATATCTGCTGAAATACTTCCTCTATAAATCATCAGGGTCTACTTAATAGTCTCCCCTCAAGTGTTTGGTGGTGCCCTGTATAGACACAGACACCATGAGTTGACATTTTTCCTGTGAAAGCACCTTTGAAATTTTACTAATAGCTAGCTTCACACAAGGCAACTAGTTTGCAGTGACAAGCACTGCCCCCATAGTTGCAAACCAGTTACTCCTGACATTGCTTTATATTCTTATCGTATACCTCTCAGCCTCTTAGCACAAGAAATCTGGATAAAGCCTAAAATAATGGCTAGACAAAGGTCCAAAAATAGGGACAGATTTCAAATATTGTTCTTATAAACTTAGAATGTTGCTAGAATAACACGTGTGTGTAAGCACATATTTACTAAAGGATAAAAAGTCTGAAACACAAATGTGTTATCATATAGTGACTTCAATCCTCAGTGATTTGCTGTAAAACCACAGATTCTATGAGGAACAGATCAAAAATATGAGGTAAAAATCTGGATAGTTGAGAGCTATGTCTCACCACAACTGTCTAATCAATAAAAATTAGTATGTTGTCATGTATATAACATTTTCCACTATCTCCATTACCAGTTTTGTGGATGTAGACATCCTAAGGGAATGTAGAAAATGTCTCATGTTTTCTGACAGACAGCTAATTCTCAAGCAAACTGATATGGTATGTGAGACATGTATTTACGCAATATCACTGGAGAGAAATCTGTCACATAGAAGTACTCCTAATGTCAGGTTATCAATAGTACAGACGATGCACCCATTAAACACAATTCAAAGCATACAGATAGTCCCACATATGCTGAAGCACTTAAATGTAACCTTCCTAAGCTCCAAATACCTCCATAACAAATATCCTTGGCAGCCCAGAATGCACTCTTTCAAATCAACATCCACATCAATACATTCAGCCACATCTCATGGGGCCTTTTCTTCTGAACACATAAGGCAAACCACTACACAATTCCCCATTCTGGTCATTGGAAACTCCATTATGTGAGACACTGATGTCCATGTCACCAAGCTGAGTAAGGAGAAAGTCACAGTCAGTTGCTTATTAGGGGCCAGGATCCACTACATGACACATGCACTCAGGTCATTGGAACACAAGTACTATTATGACTCGGTCATAGCCCATGTTGGTGTAAATGACCTGAGACATACTTCCCTAGGCTATATGAAGACAGACATTATGGAGCTCACAGAATATGTGTCCCAAGCTGGTATGGGCCTATCATTGAGAAGCATTTACCTTTCCAAGGATGATGCCACAATACAAACAGAAGATGATTAAGTTTAATAACTGGCTTAGTTTTTGGTATCATTGTAAGAGAGTGCAATATTTGTCAGGATAGAAGGAGATGGTCAACAGACCACACACTACTTTGCAGTTTTTGATCTATGCACTTAAAGGTATGTTGAACACTGTTCAATGAGACTATATTGTAAAAATCATCATTATTAAGGTCAGACGCAGTTTTGTGCAGATAAGTTAAAGTAAGCAGTAACCTTTACCTTTTGAGACTGTAGGACAAATCTTTGAACTCCTGAAAAATAATCACTTATATAACCACTCCTGTAGCTTTGTCCACTTTCATTATTCTGATAGTGCCCGGATTTTTATGCTCATTTAGGACTTGTGTCTCTAGTTTACTCAGGTTTGATAAACTGCTGCTGGATTTTTTGGATAGAAGTTTCCTGGTGTCTTGATCACAAATGGTCAGGAAGGTGTCAAAGGTATCATGGGGGGGGGGGGGTTGAATTCGCTCTTGGGCTTCAGTGGAGTCCAGGTGGACTGTGTGTCTTCGGGATCTCCATGGTCATCTAAAAGATTTTTAAGGTTAAGTTTCCTGCGGTAGAAGTGAAGGTCAAGAGTACATTGGCCAGGTTGGCTCATAGTGATGGTATAAAGGTGAAACCTTTTTTGAGTACATTGCTTTGGGTGTCAGAGAGGGCGGTAGAGGACAGGTTAAAAATTTCTTGGTTTGACTGTCTCTGAGCTGTTACTGGGATAGTTTCTAGTATCTGTGTCTCCTTGCTCTCCACGTCCTTGATCCCTCCTGGTCCCCCCTCCCTCATTCCCCAACCTGTCATTGTATCCTTTTTTCAATTCCTTATCAACTAGTATCACTAGGAGCTTTATTAGATTATGCTATTTTTCTATAAAACTGCTGAGAACAATGCAAAGACTCTTTTCTTTTGTTACACTTGGACCCTTCACCCCAAAATCAATAACTTCCTTCTGTACTACTAACCTTTTTCAATCGATGCTACAGCTACTTCATTTCTCTAATCACAGTTTAGTGCACTTTCTTCTCACCACCCTTCCACTTTCCCTCCATCCTGCTTCAATGATCTTTCTTCTGCGTGGGATTCACTTAGTTTTTGACAGTGTCAGGTCTCTGCTTGTTCACAGCATCTTCTCAGCTTCTTCCCTTCATTTATCTATTTTAGATGAGCTTTAGCAGTTCTTCTGCTTGTCTTCCTAATACTAACCCTTTCCCTCACTTTTTCATTCATCCATAAAAAGATATATTTTATTCTCTTTGCACAAAGATCTCCCTTTAGGCTTTCATTTCATACAGTTCTTTTGTCTTGACTTCTACTTATGGGTGACATTGAAGCCAATCTAGGACACTCTCTCCCCAAGTTATCACTCTTCTAGGACTGGATCTACTTCGCAGTGGATCCTCAATCAACCCTTCGACCTCAGATACAGTCTCTTGGATAGCGGCAGTACTGATCAGAATTGACTTGACATTCCTACAGGAATACTGCAGTTTAATCTATACTTCATTTCCAGCTTTGAAACTTGGCTCAAATCTGATTTCCAAAACTTTCCATATTACTTCCTACACCATAACTCCATAACAGCAGATTTTTATGGCATTTGAATTGGTGAAGCTGTTTACCTTTTTTAAACTCATATTTACTGTAGAGTTCTTGTAACATCCTTAAACACAGACATATGCAGTTACAAACTCCTCATCTCAGGCACACATGATTTTAAACTTCTTAGGACCTAGGCTTTTCTTAGATATCGAGTCAATCAGACCAAACATCTCTTGAGCAATAACTCTGTCTTGGAGCATAACTCTTTCTTGGACCGCATTATAATCAATAATTTTTTGAGACTGCATAATCTCATTATTATGCAACCTTTGATATGTGATCACTACAAAATAATTTTCCATCAGACCTGTAGAATTCCACAAACCCATTGTTTACATGCTCAGTTCTTGATCCTCTGAAAACTATGTCTGCCTTTAATTTAGAAATCTTAGTGACTGATGTATCTATCAGTGTATATCAGCTGATCCCCATTCCCTTTCTTTTCTTTATTTTTGTAATTCTAAACATTCAAAATAAGTATTTTCCTTCCAGATTTAGAAACACAACACTGAGACATTTGGATGAGCAGTAACCTTTAACTTTTGAGACTGTAGGACAAATCTTTGAACTCCTGAAAAATAATCCCTTCTATGAAATGCAACTTCAGTATACCTCCTAAAGAAGTGAAGCTAAAAGACTATCATAAAAATTAAGGTCAGTGGCAGAATATAACAGGGGAGATTTGGGCAGCTGCCCAGGGCCCGCAACTCCAGGGGAGACCAATGGGAAAAGGAAAGAGAAGCCTCCACACTGCTCCCTCATTATCAAAGTTTTTCCTCCTAATCTTTGAAATAAAAGGTCCAAAGCAGCTGGTTTGATTGACTGCCTTGTGCAGCTCAAGTAAAAAAAAAGTGTGTGTGTGTGTGTGTGTGTGTGTGTGTGTGTGTGTGTGTGTGTGTGTGTGTGTGTGTGTGTGTGTGTGTATTACCAAGTATAGTGTTGTATTCCATGATATCTTTTAACAGTTTAAGTGTTTTGTAGTTTATTGTATGATAGCAGGAAGTGAGTCCTTAAATTGCCTTCTAATAAAAATGCATTTGAGTTAAGCTACAAAGATGCAATTTCAAGACATTGTTAGAGACAGTTACTCATGTCTGTGTTACCTGGAATATCAAATGGCTGTGGATTCTGTTTCTGTGCTAGATCCTTGGATTCCTATTCTAGTACCCTAGAAAACTGGGGGCAGGGGGTGCATTACTGAGAAATGAATGCCTTGTGAGTGACATGTTAAAGCATGGTACTATCTGCCTCAAACTACTGTAGCTTAAGTAGATGGAAAAGATCCCATGGCACTTTCTAGGAAGAAGAGCAAGGGAACTTCCCTGGTGTCCTGTCCAAATTTCTTTTGTTGTTTTAAATGCCAGTTTTGGTTTCCCCTTGAAAGTAAGCTAGAAACCTTGCAGGAATGACTCACTCAATAAAGTGTATTTAGGGCATTTAAACAACTGCAAAGGATCACTAGCAGAACTTTATGTCACATGAGATACAACACGGAAGTTGTAGGAGCAGAAAGATGCAAGGGGTACTATAACTGAAAGTGTAGGTCAAAGAGATATGTTGAAATCGGGTTATTATCAAAATTTCGACACCGTTTCTGTGAGTAATTACTTGAAAAACATTGTCGAAAATAACAACATCGACCAATCAAAATTATGAAAAATGAAAAATGTCAAAAATTCGAATTTGAATTGTTGACATTTTTTGAACTTACCTGAACATCCGGTGACGTTCAACACACATTTTGCAGGGTGGCAAGCCCCCCTACACCCCCCATGTGGGGGGCTGCACCCCCCACATCCACTGCTACTTATATATTACAACTCTGAGATCACACTAAATGAGGAAAAGGGAAAACTTCCCAATCTCCACCATAGTGCAATCTCACAACAGCGAATGCACACTAGCATTCGCTGTTGCGGGTTAGACATATTTCGAATCCCCATCATGAGACTTTGAAAACTGCCTTTCAACAATCAAAGTTCACAAGACGGCATTTAAAATTTTGATTGTAAACCGTTGAAATCTAGAGCACTATTTTTTTGACAGGGTTGGACTGCAGCATCCCACTCAAGCCAGATTCTTCTGCTAAAAGGTTGAGAACTGCAAGAGGATTTGCTGGAGGTGAGGGCTGTATGCCCAACTGTTCCTTATTTGCAGGATGTCCCTGATGTGTTGCTAATATTTCTTGCATTTTCCTCATACAATTTGTGGTTTCTAACAAATTGTTGGGGATTGCACTCAATAAATAATGACAGACATTTGAAATTCAGTCCTGTTATTCCAGCAGCTTTCTAAGTGTTAAGGGCAATATTTAAAATCTGACCCTAATTTGGAGCCATTTTACTTCAATTATTTTGGGATTCATCCCTAATTCTTGTACTAAAACAGAGAAACCTGTGAGAAAATTTTGCTTGGGGTGGGGCTTGCTGGTGGACAGCTCATTGCAGAATGTTCCCAATTTTGCTCATATTTTGTTCTGTTTCTTGTGAAATTTGTGTTTTTGGAAGTAAAGTCTTGAGTATTAAATTCAATAAATAATGACAGACATTTGAAAAAAGTTGAAAAACATAAAAAAACACTTTGAAACAGAAAACAGCTATTCACTCCCACTGTGAGCCTCTTCAAACTCAGTCAATCCACTCCGCAGGCTGTAACATCCAAAAAGAAAAATGCACCTGTGTTGTTAGTAATAAAAATGTAACATTTTATTATACGTATCCTTCCACTTATATATTAAAACTAATCCCTATTGGCATCAGATTTGTTATTCCAGTCACACTAATAAGCACAGATGGCAATATTCCCAAAGGTTCATATGTTTATATATATATATATATATATATATATATATATATATATATATATATATACACATAAAAATGGAAGCATGTACATATATATATATATATATATATGTGTGTGTATATATATATATATATATATATATATATATATATATATATATATATATATATATACATACATATAAAAGTATGTATAGATTATAAATTTAGATGAAAATGAAAATAAAATGTAAATGTAAAATGTTTATAAATAAATAAATATATATATATATATATATATATATATATATATATATATAGAGAGAGAGAGAGAGAGAGAAGAGAGATTGTGTGTGTGTGTATATATATATATATATATATATATATGTAGATATATATGTATATATATATATATATATATATATATATATATATATATATATATATATATGTATATGTGTGTGTGTGTGTGTGTGTGTGTGTATGCGGGTCTACTTTTATAGCTCGAACTTTCAAAACTTTTATTTTCTTATGGTCAACACATAAGATCAAAGTTCTGAAGCTTCAAATTGTTTAAATGGAGATCGCCATACTGCGCAGAATGGGAAATGTACCATTTTACTCACTGTAGTGCAATCTTGGAGTTGGTATATTTAATTAGCGGGGGTGTGTGGGATTCAGCAAAGTTTCATAACTTTGATCTTATCGTCTTGACCATAAGAAATTTGAAGTTTTGAAACTTCGAGCTTTAAAAGTAGACCCATGTATGCATATGGGTATATGCATGTATATATTATGGGGGGTGTGTGTGTTTGTGTGTATATACATATATATATATATATATATATATATATATATATATATATATATATATATATATATCTATAGGTGCATGTATGTATATATGTGTGTGTGTCCACATATATATATATATATACATATCTATGTATATATATACATATCTATGTATGTATATATATATATATATATATATATATATATATACATACATATATATATATATATATATATATATATATATATATATATATATATATATATGGTTTACTATTGAAATATCGGTGTAGCATTGTACGCCTATGAACTATTCAAGCTACAGATGTTCGAATAGTTCATATGTGTGCAAGCTACATAACTGAATGGTAAATTTGTGAATGTACTATGCCAGTAGTGTCCAACCCGCGGCCCGCGGGCCGCATGCGGCCCTCAGACCTCTTCCATGCGGCCCGCAACCCTTAAATTAAAGTTTTACTTTTTTTCCGTTTTTTTTAAATGCTTGCGACCTTTCCCTGGTGTGCGCATGCGCCAAAGCACCCTCCCATTACTTTTCGCGCCGATAGATGTATTTGCGGCAAGGAAGAGCTGACTTGCGTCCTGTAGCTGTTGTGCGCATGCGCGAAAAATACCCTTCCGTTCGTTTTTGCGCCGGTAGATGTATTCGCGGCAAAGTAGAGCTGAAGGAAGACGAGACCACTGCGCCGAAGAAAAGCTGAGAGAGAGAGAGAGAGAGAGAGAGAGAGAGGGATTTGTCATTTTTACACAGACACCAGGTAAGCTAAGTATGTTGTAGTAATCTTTACTGTAGTCATTAAAATCCTTGCACACCTAAAACTATCTTACAAACTGTCATCTATTTTTTAAGTCTATGTTGGGCCATAGAAACACTCTTATCCACAAAGCTGAATATGATCTACCTCTGGTAACAGTTAATTCCAGCTTAACACACACAAACTAAAAAAAAGCTGAAAATAAAATGTGGAAACTTACACTCCTGTCTGATGCACACAGCCACATTGTGACACTAAATTTAAAACATTTTCTGCAGCAGACAGTATAGAAATGGGCCGCTACATGGTTATTTAGCACCAAAATGCAACCCCAAAAGAACAATATTAGGGAACATATAAAATTCAACAAGGGGTAGTCACAATATGACTTTACTTTGGTCAGGCCACTCTTTTAATTAACCACAGGTGAAAGAGAATTCTTTAACCAGAGCACAGCACATGGAATCATCCTCTAAGTGGGGTAAGGAAACAACAACACTGAAAGGCTTCAAAGTTAAATTGAAACAATACTTACTTAATAATATCAGTTGTATCTGCATTCAGAATATTGAATAACAATGCATAAGAACAAAACTTAATCTTGTACAATTGAATAAAACTGTGATTAATAATTAGAAACAGGAAGCTAATGATCTTACATATGCTCTGCTGTAAATATCATTGAAGTGTTAGTGTTAGTCTATGTGTAAATATGATGTTACAAACACATGTGCTTTACTGGCTAACCCCATTACACTCCAGGGCCCAATACTTTGACTTAATGGTCTGCAAGCTTCTGGTATCTATTTATGTAAATTAGTTTCTCTTTGTATATATTGTTTTTTTTTTATCTTTTTACTACTACTTCATTGGAGACTGGGTTGTGTGTGAAAAGGGTAATTTTATCCACCACCTACCTGTTTACCAAATAAATAACTACAGAAAGAAATAATTTATTGTTGTGTCTGCAAATAAAAATGTTAGAGCTGATAATCATGGATCTAATCTAGACACACATAGCCTTCTTAATGACCATTTGTATAGCAGGTGAATATAAAGAGCTAACCCAGTGACCATAAGCTAAATCCGCCCTACCTATAGCTTTCTTTCAGGTTCACAGTGAGAACATCATTGATGGTAGGTAGACACTTCTATCAGCAAAGCACTGCACTGTGATTTATAGAACTAGTGTAGATGCATGTGTTGCACAGCTGAAGAACAGAGCTAAAAAAATCTAGGAATTTAATGAGCTGTATGATTCCGTAATAAGATACAGAATAATTTGTATATAAGAAATAATGAAAAAAGTGCCTACTTAGTATGATAAACTGACCTAACCTTATCAAAAGCTGGGGGTGTTTGCAGAGTAAGTAAAATTATTGGTGCACAGTTGAAAGTTTTAACTGAGAAAAAGATAAAATGTTAGTGAAAAACACAACAGTATAACATTAAGTGAGGATATGCAGTTAAAATAACAGTGAATATGAAAAGGATTGATATTGTTACTTTGCAATGTTATGTAAACAT
The DNA here is from genome assembly GCF_019279795.1 of Protopterus annectens. NCBI lineage: Eukaryota > Metazoa > Chordata > Ceratodontiformes > Protopteridae > Protopterus > Protopterus annectens. The sequence goes on from NC_056734.1 coordinate 185,494,956, forward strand.
TATTTGCATGCTAGATGGAAGTACGAGTGGCAAAATTGTGTACCTCGATATATACAAGTGAACACAATTTGCAGGATTATTGTAATTTCAGCATGGATGGAGTTATAAAAGGAGACATTTTTATTAGCAGATAAAATAGATCAGGGCTGGGAAAGTGGCACAGCCTCATTTTCACTTCAAGGGATGGTTATAAGTTGATTCAGAGTTTCTTTTTTCCATATTGTGGACATAAGTTTAAATATAATAATTTATATATCAAAGTGGAATGCAGTTGAAATTCAGGGTTTCTAAGACGTCACAACATCATTCTACATATCTTGTTTAGGGCTGAACAGAAGACTGTTAAGGGAAGGCAATATTCAAGTTTTGGGATTAATTACTATTACTCCCTTTGTAATTACTTGGTGAATGTCAGTGGTGAGTAATGTATTTATTTTGTAGGATATTTTCTTTGCTTATATTTGCCCCCATTGTCAAAAACCACAAAATATGGAGACACTTTCTTTATTAAAGACCTTTTTTTTTTTTTTTTTTTGCTCTTCAACGTGAGAGATCTTTTTTTTTTTTGGTCCTAACTTGCCGTCTACATAATATATTTTACATGCGGCCCCCAGACCAATTTTGTTGACTCAATGCGGCCCTTGCAACTGAAAAGGTTGGACACCCCTGTACTATGCATTCACAAATATAAAGTTCGATTATATACAGGGATCACGGTATAGTGCGGTTAGGGAAATACATCCCTTTCCTGACTGTAGTGTGATTTCGACGTTAGAATATTTAGTTAGGGGGGGTTTGGGGGGTGCAGGGGGGATTGCCCCCTTGCATAAATGGGATGTTAGGTGTAGGGGTTAGAGAGTTATGGCAGGGTGGTATTGTTGTTAATGCCATAAAATGTTGTCGACATTTTCGGCATTAACAGCTGATTTTCGACATTAGGGCTGTTAGGTTATGTGTACTTTCGGTGAAACAATTCGCTGTTAAGTACCATTTTTATTTTAAGTTTCAACATTTTAATAGTAAACATATATATATATATATATATATATATATATATATATATATATATATATATATATATACACACACACACACACACACACACACACATATTTATTTATTTGACATTTGTTTACTGGGGTGGTCTGACTGGTCTACAGAACTTACAGCCTACCTTGATTTGGCCAAGGCCTTTGATACCATTCCCTACTTAGGAATTATTGATAAACTCACCAAACTAGGCATCAACCCCTATATCACTAGGTGGGTTGCAAGTTGGCTCACAGACAGAACCCACAATGTGAAAGTGGCAAACTCCAAATCAGATTGCCGACCAGTCACGAGTGGAGTCCCACAGTGGCTGGTCCTGGGTCCTCTCCTGTTTTGCATCTACTTCTCAGAAGTCCAGGCCAACATGGAGGGACTCTGGCTGACCAATTTCACAGATGACTGCAAGCTGGGAGCCATTATTAACTCCCCAAGTGGTGTAGTCATCCTACAGAAAGGCCTCACTGAGACCAATGACTGGTGTCGAAACCATGGCCTTAAGCTTAATGCCAAAAAAATGCCTTGTCATCCCCTTTGGGAAAGACTCACTTCCCACTAATTACCACATCAATGGGAGCCCACTGAACACAGAAGGCATTACAAGAGATCTGAGGACACAGGTTGAAAGCAACCTCTCCTTCAACCACCACATTGCCACTGTGGTCAGAAAGTCCTTCTATGTGGCACATCTCATTACCAAGGGTTTTGCATCCAGGAAGAAAGAGGTCATCATCTCTCTCTCTCTACTCTTCTCTCATTAGGCCAACCATAGAGTACAATGCCCCATTTGGCATGCACCTCACTAAACACATGCAACAGCTGGAAGGGCCACAAAGGTACCTCACGAAGAGGATCCTAGGCCTTAAACACATGTCCTACACAGACAGACTCAAAAAACTCCAGCTATTCTCCATCTCATATTGTCTACTAAGAGGTGATCTCTGCTTGACTTACAAAGCCATGTCTGACCTAGCTCTGTTAGAAATGCTACAGCTAAAGAAATCCTAATCCCTCCACACCACATGCTCCAGAGACCTGAACTTCTTTACCACAATCAACAGAACATGCTGAAGGGACAGGTTCATAACCCAGAGACTGCCCATGCTCTGAAATAGACTTCCCATACATGTCAAGCAGAGCACCTAACTGGCCCTCTTCAAGAGAAATCTTGATGAGTGGATGGGAAATAGATAGTTCACCCCAGGAATCACTCCAGTGGCTCTACTCAACATAGGCACTGGGAACTAAGGTCGGGTGGCACAATGCCAGGGTTATCCTATGGGCTAGGCTTGTAAAGGCTCCAGGACCATTAGCCTAGTACACACCTATGAACCTATGACCCTATTTTCAGCAGATGCAATACAAATGCAGTATAATCCAGTACAATACAAATGACATGAGAAATATTGTACAAAAATAAGTTGAAAGAACATAAACTACATTACAAGATGCTACAAGATATACTATACATTTAGGCAATTCTATAGCATTAAAACACTATAGACAATTATAGTCCCTCTCACCATATACATAACCTATGAGTAGATATTACACAAAAATAGTATGTAGGTAGTACATTGTATGATACTGACTGTTACAGTACATGAAAAAGTAGAATGTTGGTTTCAGTTAGGAAAATAATAGCCAGAAAGTTAGTGATGCAGATAGTGAGAGAGTTAAGAACAGAGGCATTACAGCACGAGCAGTAGCTTTAAGGGTATGATATAGAAATAGAGAAGAAGTTAGGAGAGCCTTAGGATCTTGCAGACTATGAGGGAGTGAAATGCGACAGAAGAGGAGGATGAGGCTAGTGTGGAACAAGAGGAAGAGCTCAGCATTAGGCAAGCTTTATGCAGGAGCATAGCCATGTATTTTTGACATGAGTTAGGCCAGGCATAGACCTGGTAGCTAGAGGCAGTGAATTCCACAGTATAGAGACAGAGTATGAATACAGAGAGTGACCTGGTTTTCTTGTGGGTTTTGAAATAGCTAAGAGATTTTTGTCTTCTGATTGTAGGGATCAATTTGGTGTATAAGGTGTGACTAGACTGGCTAGTGCAGGGCAGGCACTAGGCTGGAAAATAAGGTTGTGCAAGGTGGATAACTGAATAAAGGCAAGTTGGTTGGGGAGTTCAAGCCAGTTTAATTCTAGGAGTGGTTTACAGTGGTGTGTGTGATATTTAGAGTTTGTAGCAAACTTTGTTGTAGCACTGTTCCATCTTGCTTAAGGTAGAACTTTGAAAGTTAGTTAGGATAGGGGCACTGTAAAGAAGGGACAGAAGTAAAAATGTTTTTGCAAGGGTAGTTTTAGTTGCTGTAGTAAAGGAATGTTTGTTTCCATATAACATTCCCAGTTTTAGATGAGTTTTCTTTATATTGTGCTGTATATTGGGGGTCAAATGAAAGTTTATTGTCAATGATAACCACTAGAAGTTTGGTTTTCTGCACTATGTCTTTGACACTGTTGTCAGATGCAAGGATATTAAAATGAACAGTGACAGGGGAGGTGTTTTGGGGGTGAAAGAGTACTAGTTTAGTCTTCTTTGGATTAAGAAAGAATTGGTCATTTCTTAGCCAGGATTTGACTGCAGTAAAGGACAGTTGAGTTTTTGAAAGTAGTTCTGGTAATGATTGACCAGTGCAGTTTATGGTGGAATCATCAGCATATTGAATGAGGGTTCCAGGATGACAGGCAGTGTGAAGGTTGTTTGTGAAGATATTGAAGAGTAGGGGTCCAAGGATGGTGCCTCGAGGGACTCCAGTATGTTTGTGGAGAAAGGGTGAGAGTTCATTGGACCACTTCACTGCTTGGGTGCACTTTTCTTTTTGGATATTACGTCCCATGGAGTGGATTGACTGAGTATGAAGTGGCTCACAGTGGGAGTGAATTGCTGTTTTCTGTGTTTCGTAATGACAGACAGTTGACTTCAGAGTTCATATTCTTTAGAAAATGCATATTAATGCCAAACCTGTTGTCCTAGCAAAATTGCTAAGCATGTAAGAGCAATATTTAGAATTTGTCTATAATTCTGGGCTTTTGTACCCTCCCAAATTATTTTTGGCTTTTGCTTCTGACTGTTTTGCTAAGAGGTTATGATCTATGACTGTGTGCTTTATAAAGACAACTAAAGAAAGTGCAATAAGAAACCAAACAGCAAATGAATGAAAGATGCAATGGAAATCACTGGCAATATTAACAATAAATTTAATAAAATAAAATAAATGAGTATTTTATTATAGTTTTTGTCATCAGTGTTTTCCATTGAAGGGACAGGTTCATAACCCAGAGACTGCCCATGCTCTGAAATAGACTTCCCATACATGTCAAGCAGAGCACCTAACTGGCCCTCTTCAAGAGAAATCTTGATGAGTGGATGGGAAATAGATAGTTCACCCCAGGAATCACTCCAGTGGCTCTACTCAACATAGGCACTGGGAACTAAGGTCGGGTGGCACAATGCCAGGGTTATCCTATGGGCTAGGCTTGTAAAGGCTCCAGGACCATTAGCCTAGTACACACCTATGAACCTATGACCCTATTTTCAGCAGATGCAATACAAATGCAGTATAATCCAGTACAATACAAATGACATGAGAAATATTGTACAAAAATAAGTTGAAAGAACATAAACTACATTACAAGATGCTACAAGATATACTATACATTTAGGCAATTCCATAGCATTAAAACACTATAGACAATTATAGTCCCTCTCACCATATACATAACCTATGAGTAGATATTACACAAAAATAGTATGTAGGTAGTACATTGTATGATACTGACTGTTACAGTACATGAAAAAGTAGAATGTTGGTTTCAGTTAGGAAAATAATAGCCAGAAAGTTAGTGATGCAGATAGTGAGAGAGTTAAGAACAGAGGCATTACAGCATGAGCAGTAGCTTTAAGGGTATGATATAGAAATAGAGAAGAAGTTAGGAGAGCCTTAGGATCTTGCAGACTATGAGGGAGTGAAATGCGACAGAAGAGGAGGATGAGGCTAGTGTGGAACAAGAGGAAGTGCTCAGCATTAGGCAAGCTTTATGCAGGAGCATAGCCATGTATTTTTGACATGAGTTAGGCCAGGCATAGACCTGGTAGCTAGAGGCAGTGAATTCCACAGTATAGAGACAGAGTATGAATACAGAGAGTGACCTGGTTTTCTTGTGGGTTTTGAAATAGCTAAGAGATTTTTGTCTTCTGATTGTAGGGATCAATTTGGTGTATAAGGTGTGACTAGACTGGCTAGTGCAGGGCAGGCACTAGGCTGGAAAATAAGGTTGTGCAAGGTGGATAACTGAATAAAGGCAAGTTGGTTGGGGAGTTCAAGCCAGTTTAATTCTAGGAGTGGTTTACAGTGGTGTGTGTGATATTTAGAGTTTGTAGCAAACTTTGTTGTAGCACTGTTCCATCTTGCTTAAGGTAGAACTTTGAAAGTTAGTTAGGATAGGGGCACTGTAAAGAAGGGACAGAAGTAAAAATGTTTTTGCAAGGGTAGTTTTAGTTGCTGTAGTAAAGGAATGTTTGTTTCCATATAACATTCCCAGTTTTAGATGAGTTTTCTTTATATTGTGCTGTATATTGGGGGTCAAATGAAAGTTTATTGTCAATGATAACCACTAGAAGTTTGGTTTTCTGCACTATGTCTTTGACACTGTTGTCAGATGCAAGGATATTAAAATGAACAGTGACAGGGGAGGTGTTTTGGGGGTGAAAGAGTACTAGTTTAGTCTTCTTTGGATTAAGAAAGAATTGGTCATTTCTTAGCCAGGATTTGACTGCAGTAAAGGACTGTTGAGTTTTTGAAAGTAGTTCTGGTAATGATTGACCAGTGCAGTTTATGGTGGAATCATCAGCATATTGAATGAGGGTTCCAGGATGACAGGCAGTGTGAAGGTTGTTTGTGAAGATATTGAAGAGTAGGGGTCCAAGGATGGTGCCTCGAGGGACTCCAGTATGTTTGTGGAGAAAGGGTGAGAGTTCATTGGACCACTTCACTGCTTGGGTGCACTTTTCTTTTTGGATATTACGTCCCATGGAGTGGATTGACTGAGTATGAAGTGGCTCACAGTGGGAGTGAATTGCTGTTTTCTGTGTTTCGTAATGACAGACAGTTGACTTCCAGAGTTCATATTCTTTAGAAAATGCATATTAATGCCAAACCTGTTGTCCTAGCAAAATTGCTAAGCATGTAAGAGCAATATTTAGAATTTGTCTATAATTCTGGGCTTTTGTACCCTCCCAAATTATTTTTGGCTTTTGCTTCTGACTGTTTTGCTAAGAGGTTATGATCTATGACTGTGTGCTTTATAAAGACAACTAAAGAAAGTGCAATAAGAAACCAAACAGCAAATGAATGAAAGATGCAATGGAAATCACTGGCAATATTAACAATAAATTTAATAAAATAAAATAAATGAGTATTTTATTATAGTTTTTGTCATCAGTGTTTTCCATTGTATTTGTCTCTCATTTGAAATGCTTTGTGAGGCAATTATTTTATTTTGCTTTATTTTATTTCAGTCTGATATCTTAGATGTATGTAGATGATAATAAATATAATTTCTGTGTCTGGATTGTCTATAAATGAAAATAACTGCTATTGTCTGGTCTTTATTCTGACTTTGCAAGACTAAAGTAATTTTTGTGAAGTACATGGAAATAGTTTGTTTTGACTGATGCATGAAGAGAGGCTGAAATACAGTTATGTGTGTCTTATTATTTTTAATCCTGGTCATTCATCTAAGGTATACGCAATCATTGCAGAGGCTATAATTTCTGTCAGGGTGAGGAGCTGTCTCTGCATGAAAGCATCTTACCATCTTGTCATTTGCTCATTTTAAACAATTATTAATATGGGTTTACAGGAATAGTGTGCATTTGTATAGACTTTAGTTGTAATATTTTATTGAGGCTATAATAGTTACTGTAAGTTTCTGTGAAACAAACTCTAAATATATTTATGTGAACATTACTTTTATCACAATCAAATACCTGAGGTGTACCCTGCTAGCAAAGTGGTTATATATGTTAGGTGGGTGTGGGGGCTGACCTATATGGGGATGAAAGTAACTTACCCTCTTGATATCTTCACATTGTAAACAATATTTAGTTTGATTTTACATGACTAGATTGCATTTGTGGGACTGAAGCTGGAATACTTTTCTGTAGATATATGTTTATGTGAAAAAAAACATGAAATACATGACTATGGGCCACTGTTTGTAAAACAGAGTGGATTTAACTGCTGGTTAGAAGTGGGATGCAATCTGTGGATGAAAATAACTTTTCCTGTTATGTGCTCATTTTGAATAGTCATTAATTTAGAGTTGCAAAACTAGTGTACATTTTTGTGAAGTAAATTGGCATACTTTACTGGGGTTACTCGTTGTCGCCTCACAGTAAGACGCTGTCCGGTTCAACTCTCAGCTAGAGTGTCTTCTGCATGGAGACATGCGTGAATGGGTGTTCCTTCGTTGAAGGTTGTGCGTCAGGGCTGGCAACTCGGTACGTAAAAATCAACTGCCAATCATTAGCGGTCCGGAGTTCCGCTGTGGCGACCCCTAACTGGGAAAAGCCAAAAGACACAACAACGACAACTATGTATTTGTAAGAAGCATGAAATACTTTACTGTGGGGGGCATGGTTTGAATACTGCCAGGGGCCCAAGGTACACAATATACCACTGGTAACGCTATTGTCTTTACAAAAAAAAGCTTAACCTTTTTTCAAACCTAATGAATTCTGGACAGAGTTAAACAGTGTTAGGTAAAAGCCAACCCCACCAAAATATCTTCTATAAAAGAAAATGTCCAAGATTTAAAAAATGAATCCATAAGCATTCCACACACTCTCTACCCCTATCCAAACAGACCTCCACCTCTCTTATTGATCCCTGTCACTTTTTCAATTCAAGAAAATATTTTTTAAACATATTAGTAAATAACTGGATAACCTTCCTGCTCACAGTGGTTCTGTGAGTGTAGCTGTGCAGTGACCACATTATCAAGTCTCACTACTATCTTTTTAGCCTTTTATTCTTCCTAAGTACCATTCCTTTATCCTGAAAATCATCCTTAGTTTCCACTTTCCCCAAATTAACTACCTCACTAGTCACACCTGAGCACAGACCTATTTCTCTCTCTCTCGCTTCTTTGGTAAGGCTACAGTAAAAAGCAGTGTACCTAAGAGACTTTGAATGCGTGAACAAATATTGCATCCACACTGGATGTCAGCTTGGTTTCACTCAAGTTTGGAATACAGAGACAGCTTTGTTTTTTCCTAATTCTGTATTTTCTCCCAAGGGCAATGGTCTGATTGCAGGCACTTTCTTCAGAGATCATCTTCCTGGATCTTGGATTCACTCCCGTGCATTCAGCACATCAGGCAACAAGCACCCTTCAGCACTCATTGTTTCCGTAGCAAGTACGGGATTTACAGGATCAGATTGCTAGCCCGAGGCCCAGCCCTCCTCAGAGGTTGCACCACACACTCACATGCACACACTCACACCTAGGGCCAATTTAGAGTGTCCAGTCCACCAACTCCATGTCTTTGGAATGTGGAAAGAAACCAGAGCACCTGGAAGAAATCCATGCAGACTCCACACAGAAGGCACTTCAGCCGAGAATCGAACTGGAGAACCTATCGGTGTGAGGTGACAATTCTAACTGTTCCACCACTGCGCCATCCATAGATCATCTTTACTTGAGTTAATTATAGCCCTTTGCTAGATTCATGTCCTCCAATTCTATCTCACCAGATGTTATTACCTCACTTGTTAGCTACCTGTCCAACAAATAATTTCAGATCAAGCTAGGTTCCTGCTTGCCTCTTCTGCTTCTTCTGGATCAAGATTTCTACAAAGATTAGCTTGGGACTTTTTGACATAATGGTTATGGTCTTTGCTTCCCATGTACAAGGTACAAGGTTTGATCCTGACCTCCAGCCAATGCCTGTTTGGATTTTGCATGTTTTTCATGTGTCTCTGTGGGGTTCCATCTCCAAAAAACATGCTGAGCATTTCCAGCTCAAACTTACCATAGGATGGAGATGTGAGCATCAGCACAGACTGTACAGGGGAAAATTTGTACAGACCAACCTCTTTTGTCATTTAATGTGGTGCGCAGTGTCTTCAAGATTGGAGAACATGGATCACAGACTTTGTGCTGTGACAGGACTAGCCAATCGACAGTGTAAAAATATGATTCAATCATGTTGACTAATGTCGCCAAATGGGCATGGGCATTTACCAGTGATAAATGGGTTGAGGACCTGGCCCACTCCAACCTATGCCAGCGACCCATGCTAACAATGGGAGAGGTGTATGTGCCCTTATTGACACAGTGTGTGCCCACCATAAAGACCAGCAGCCCTGGATCAATGGCCACTGGTCAGCTAGTGTCCATTTTCAAATCTAGGTGCTTAGGATTTCCCTCTCTCTTCCCCCCTTGGCTGACCTGGTGTGACTTAGTGTAAGTTTCTTCATTGTATTGATCATTTACTGTTTTTTGTGTAACTGAATGACCTGCTGCTAAATTCTGATTCTGCACAGACTGCTCTATTTTTTTTCAGAGGCTCTATAAGTAGCTAGTGACTTTACTGAATTTCTGTGGTAATATTTGTGTTTAAACTGAACCTGTACCTAGAGAAAGTGTATAATCAGAGCTCCTCCTTGCTGCATGTATTTTTTAATGTTTAAATTGCACACACACATTGAAGAAATGCTTTTATGACTTGAATAACTTGGGCTAGCTATACCTGAAGTGCTTTTACTGGCAATTTTCCAGTTGTACAATTGTGAATAATTGATTTAGTTTTTCTGGTATATCTTTAAAATCTGGCAAGTGTTTATTTACTGCATTGCTCTCTTGCTTAGGTTTCTTAGCTATAAATCTTAGTTCATTCTGAAGTATGCTACTTTACCCCCCACCAAACCTTTCTGAATGCATTATTATATAATAACTGCCTGTTGTTGCCTTCATGCTTACCCTAGAATCTCTGCTTTTCTCTTTTCCTAGTTGAACTCTACAGTTCCCTACAAAACGGTGTCTACAGGACTGCAATCAGTTTCTCTCAACATTTAAACAGAGTAGGTTGCACACACAAAAAGCATTTGTTAAGCTTTCACTTACAGTGCTTTGTAATTAAGCAGGTCACCATACTGGTCAGCCATAGGACTCTTTGTTTCTACTTGAGTGGTTGCCTCCTTCCCCTGTAACTGAAGTAAATTGACTCTTACATTAAGAGCTGTAATACTTACCTTATAGCTTTAGGACACATTAGGAAACCTTGTAAACTGCAATAGCCCCGCTACGTTCGCCCTCGCTATGCTCGGGCTCTCTTCGCTCCCCTCCCTGCCCCTAATTCTCTCCCGCCCCCAGTACCTCTAAATTTATAGTACTATAGCCACTCCCCCACTTTCTAGATCCTATCTGCTTTCATCTGGGATAATTCCACCCACCCCCATTCTACTACCTACATTTTAATAGCACCTATTAGCTTTCATCTGGCATTCTCCCATCCCCCTTCCAGTACCTTTACCTCACCACTCTATCTTCTGGTGTTGCATCACCAGGTAAAACAGTTCCTTAACTCACTAGCTGAATCACAGATAATGATACATTCCTCTTTACTACCCCTCTTGTTCACACCATACCTCCTTACCTTGTATGAAAACCAGTTTCTCACAGGATTTCAGGTCCCAAAAGGCCATACTATCACCCCAGCTGTAAATCCTTCCACCTTCAACCATACTTACAGTACCAGATCCTATCCAACATCTTGTTCAGTCTATCAACATCTCAACCCCAGGCACATTAGCTCTAGATCCAAACACTACCACAAACTAATAAATAATTCCTGAAGTTCATCACCAAGTATAGACTCAACCTAATACTTGGTGGTGATATTCACCCCAACCCTGGCCCACTCACTTCAGATACACATACCCCCTCTGCTTGCAATCTAAGCTACAAACCTACAATTAATAGGCCAACTAACTCTCTCCTAGTCTGTCATCTCAATATTAGAAACATTAATAACAAGGTACATGAATTGCATGCACTTCTGGATGTCCACTCCCCTGAGATTCTCTGTTTATCTGAAACCTGGTTAAAACCTAACACTAAAGACAATGAAGTGTTACCACCTGGGTGCAACATACACAGGCTGGATCGTGCTTCGAGGAAGGAGGGTGGGGTAGCTGTACTCTATAAATCTGAGTTGAATGTCACCATAGATGTAATACAACCTCCTCAGATTAATAACTCAGAGATTCTTGCCACCAAATTGCAACTTAATAAAAATAAATGCATTAATATCATCTGTATGTACATCCCCCCAGGTAACAATATATCTACATTTGAAGATATCCTGCACTGGCTATCATGTCACTACCCCCAAGAAACCCTACTACTTGGAGACTTTAACATAGACTGGGGCACCTGTTCCTCAGAATCCCCAACCACCCATATTAACCTGCATGCATTTACACAAATCATATCCACCCCTACCAGGATAGGTAAACCCAACCAAAATGAAAGTATACTTGACTGGGTACTCATAAACAGTCACCCCCAACTGTACACCTCTGGTACCCTCCTTAATGGCCTAAGTGGTAACCTTCTCACATATGTAATTAAGCACAAAACCATTAATTCCCAACAACCCTTACTCAGAAAGGTTAGAAACAATAAAAACTTTGACCCTGCCAAAATTCCAACAAGAACTAAACTCATGTAATTGGTCTATTCTAAAACACCTCCCCTTAGAGGAAGCAGTAGCATACTTTAACAACAAATTCCTTGAGATCCTTGATTTGCATGCACCTGTTCGTTCAAAGAGAACCAAGGCAAAAACTGCACCATGGCTTTCTATAGAGTCTAAACTCAAAATTACCCTTAGAAACAAAGCATGGGCTTTATGGCATTCTTCTAAAGACCCTCAAGATCACATTAAATACAGGCAATCCAGGAACAAAACCAAAAATCAATTTTACAAGACAAAAAACAATACTACTGTAATTTACAGACAGTAAATCAAAATAACCCTCAGAAGTTTTGGGCAGGTTTAAATAATCAACTACATCCTGGACAAACTTCAACCCCAATCCCTGCTGCTACTATTGATAAAACCCCTGAAGATGTTTCTGATAGTTTTAACCAATTCTTTACTGAGACAATTCAAGCCCTAGCTAGCCAACTACCTCCTAGCTCCCCTGGTTCTGAAAGTAGCACCCCTAGAAACCTACTCGCATTCAGCTTCCAACCAGTCGCCACTTCACTTATCCGTACCTTGATCAAAAAATTAAAACCCACTACACTTTCTGCTGATCAACTCCCTGCCGAGTACCTACAAAAGATCAGCTGATGCTATTGCTTACCCCGTCTCAATATTAATCAATCGAACCATAGTAGAAGCTAAAATTCCCACCATCTGGAAAATATCCTATGTAATTCCACTTCACAAAGGAGGCAGCTCTACTGAATTCTCCAATTATAGGCCAATAGCTATACTCTCTCCACTTGCAAAGATTATGGAAAAATGTATTCATAGACAACTCATGCACCACCTAATCCAAAATTGCCTTATGGCAGACACTCAGCATGGCTTCCGTCCTCATCACAGCACTACTTCAGCCCTCCTAACCTTTACTAACACCATAAACCATAATCGCAACAATAATTATATATCCTCAGCCCTCTTTTTGGATCTTTCCAAGGCATTCGATATGGTTGATCACCAACTTTTAATCCACACCCTGCAAACATTCTGTCTAGATACTGGAGCCTTCCAATGGTTTCAATCCTACATGAATGGTCGACAGCATGCTGTCCTCTGGCAGAACAAACTCTCTAACCTTCTACCTAACACCCTTGGAGTACCACAAGGCTCTATACTAGGGCCCTTGCTGTTCTCCATCTTCATTAATGACCTTTATACTGTCATCCCAAGTCATCTGTATCCAATATGTTGATGACTCTAATCTGATTTGCTCAGCCACATCTCCAGTAGAGTTATGGTCAGCTACCCAGACCACCTTTAATACAATAGAAAACTGGCTTTCTGAACATCGTCTGATCCTAAATCCCAAAAAACTAAAATGCTGTTATTTTCACCAACATGTAGGTCTACCGCTTTCACTTTTACCATAAAATCAAATGATGGCACAATAATTTCCCCTGACCCATCTACAAAACTATTAGGTGTCATCATAGACAATAATCTAAACTTTGACCTACATGTTAACCAAACTATCAAAACCATCAATAAAAATCTAGGGTCACTTTACAGAATAAAAGCCTTCCTAACTCCTCCAGCTAAAATTGCCATAGCTCACTCTCACCTTCTTTCAACCCTTCTGTATGCATCCCCTCTACTCTCGAATTTAAACAAGACTGTCTTTAACAAACTCTCAGTTTGCTACAACCACATTGCCTGGTTTGCCACTGGGCTGCCTTTTGAGACACATCATTGCATCAATCTAAATCAGCTTGGGTGGCTTGAACTACCCAGCCTAATCCAGTATAACCAACTGATTATGGCCTATAAAATCCTCTATAATCTGGACAATACTCTTGCAATTAAAAATATTATCACCCCCTATAACAATCCTAGACTGCTTCAATCTTCTAACAAACTACTAATTCAGACTAGCAAAATTAATAACATAGCCAGTGATTCTCTCTTTGCGAACTCTGTAAGTAGATCCTGGAACTCTCTTCCAGCTGATATTACCTTACTTTCCACCTTAGGTCAATTTAAAACTAGACTCAAACAACATTTGTCACTTAACTGGCTATGTCAATGTATCAAGCCTGGCTAACTCTCTCTAGAATGTGTAAAAATTTGTTAACCAGTTTACTGTGTAATTTAATTTAATCCTGACTTGTGCTCAGGATTAACTGTAACCTGTGGAACTTGTTTAACTTGCTTACTTATGTAATCTCTGTAAAAAGTATGTTTGTAATATGTAATGCTGGTATTATGTAATGCTGTATCTGCTTACCCTTGGAGCTTTTCTCCCTGGGCCTCCGCTGAAAATGGACATGCATCCAGTCGGACTATCCCGGTCAACAAATGTAAAATAAAAAATAAAATAAAAATTTGCCCAGCCCAAGGTTACCTGGAATACCTCTATTGAGCAAAAGCTAGATGCAAAACAAAGCCACCTGTCAAACATGAACTAAGAATTGCTGTACTTAATGTAGGTTCACTGACAGGACAGAGCTTGGAAGTGGATGACATGATAGGAAGGAGGAGGCTGGACATACTATGTATCCAAGAAACAAGATGGAAAGGCAGTGCAGCAAAGTCACTTGGCTTGGGATCCAGAGTCTACTACTCAGGAGGAAGACAGGCTAGAAATGGAAGTAGTGGTGAGAGATAGGCTTCAGAAGGCAGTGAGGGATATCATTAGAATTAGTGGCAGACTCATGACAATCAGACTCTAATGTAACGACAGGGAAGTATTCATAATCTCAGCCTATGCCCTATAGGAGGGTTGTGATAGTGAGGAAAAGAGTGCATTCAGATAGCAGTTGCAGGACCTACTAGATAAATCAGACAACATGAATTGGTGTTGATAATGGGTGACATGAGTTCACATATCAGGACGGACAGAAGAGGATATGAGGACTGCCTGGGTCCACATGGGTGAGGCAACATGAATAAAGAAGGAGAGGCCATTCTAGACTTCTGTCTGGCAAATGGCTTAATAGTAGCCAACACATGGTTCAGAAAGAGAGACAGTCACAAGATTATATACAACAGTAGCCAACATGCAACACAGGTAGACTTCCTCCTAGTAAGGAAAGGGCACTGGGGTAGAATCAGTGATTGCAAAGTCATCCCCGGTGAAACAGTCAGCTCACTGCATAAACCACTGGTTGCAACAGTCAGCTGCAAGCAATGGTCAAAGAAGGCTCCAAGGTCAACAGAGACCAGACTGAAGACCTGGAAGTTGACTGGAGAGAAAGTACAAGAATGACAGTGCCTCAAAACAGCAAGTGTTGAGGGCTACAGAATCAATATGTGGCTGAGCCAGGTATGGAAATAAGGTACATAAGGAAAGCTGATGGTGAGATGCAGAAGTCCAGGAAGTCATCAAAAGAAAGAAGGAGTGCAGGAAAACATGGGATATAGAAAAGACAGACCAGGCTAGGAAGGAATACTGGTTGGCTAACAAAGAAGCTATGAAAGGAGTTGCAATAGCAAAGAACATGGCATTGGAGTCAGTCTACCAGCTTCTGTAAAGTGACTCAGTGGATGGCACAAAGAAAATATATCAGGTTGCAAGACAAAAACAGAAAGATAAAGAAGCTAGTCAAAAACACTTCATAAGGGATGCCAGCAACAACATGCTCTCCCGTCCACAGGACATCAAAAGCAGATAGAAGGAGTACTTCCAGCAGCTTCTGAACAAAGAAAACCCCATAGAAGCTGTACTGCCCCAGACACAGTCTACAATGAGAGAAGAAGAGGAGCCCACCCTAGAAGAAGTAAGAACAGCACTGAGGAAAATGAAGTCAGGGAAAGCAGCAAGTTCAGATAAGGTCACAGCAGACATGATAGATATGCTGGGTGAAACAGGGCAGAAATGGCTCTTGAGGGTACTCATAGCAGTGTGGAGAGAAAGGCATATCCCAGATGATTGGAGAATAAACATACTTGTACCAGTGTACAAGAACAATGGGGACATCCACAGCTCTAGGCAGTACAGAGGTATCAAACTCCCGTCACACTGCATGAAAGTTCTGGAGAGGGTGACTGATAAACAGATATGTACAGTAGTATAAAGTAAGATGGGATATGAGCAGTTTGGATTCAAATCAGGATGCAGCACAGCTAACCTGATGTTTGCAGTGAGATAGATTGTTGAGAAGTAGCTAAAGATGAGGAAAGAATCCAACTATGCATTCCTAGACTATGAGAAAGCATATGACAAGGTCCCAAGAAAGCTGGTTTGGGCAGTACTGTGGTGTTTATAAGTCCCAGAAACACCGATAGAAATAGTGCAGGCTATGTACAAGGACCCAATGACTCAATTATGGACAGTGTTTGCTCTCACAGAGGGGATTACAGTGGGAGTGGGTGTGTACCAGGGTTCATGTCTGGTGATGGACTACATTACCAAACAATTCAAAGGGGACAGATCAACAAAGTTTCTGTATGTAGATGATGTGGCATTACAGGCAGACTCTGAGCTAGAACTTCAGGAAAGGACGGGGGAATGGAATGCAAACCTGAAGGCACATAGGATGAAACTAAGTATAGAGAGTACAGTGGTAATAGCAGCAAACTGGGGAAATCAAAAGAAGCTGAGAACTGAGATAGAAGGGAAGATAGTAGAACAGGTTAACAGCTTCAAGTGTCTGGGAGGGCTGGTTGAGGAACAGGGAAGTCTGAATGAAGAGGTCAAAGATAGAACCAGAGCAGCTGCAGCCATCTGACATAGAGTGTCAGGTATATTGTACGACAGAAGAATGCCAAACAAGCTGAAAAGTAAGGAGTACAAAATAGTGGTGCAACCAGCACTATCGTATGGTACAGAAACCTGGGCAGAAAATGCAAAGCAGATGATCAAGCTAGAGGTGATGGAAACAAAGGGCTTGAGAAAGGTGGCATGATGCACACTGTGTGACAGATGAATAAATGACATGAGGAGAAGCCAAAGCAGCTCCAACTACAGAAAAGATCAAAGAGAACAGATTATAGTGGTTCAGGCACATGTGCGGAAAAGCATATCATCATAGGGCCATAGGAGGTTACTTGTCAATTGGCCCTGAGGCCCTTATAAGCCTAGCCAAGAGTTTAGCCCATGTTTAGACAAATCAGCACTCGATGCCCCTGTCCAGCAGGGAAAGGGGTGGAATCCCAGGAGTATATTTTCTGTTTCCCATCCAGTTATCCAGGTTGTGCTTAAAAAGGGCCTAAAGAGGTACTCTGCTTGATGTGGAGAGGGAGTTTATTCCATAGATGGGGGAGTCTCTGGGACACAAATCTGTCCCACCAACAAGTCTTGTTGATGTCATAGATCAGATTGAGGCCACACATGTGGGTTACTCAAGTGGAGCTTGACTTGCACATATGCAGCAGTCCCATCAAGGTGGGGTCCGTGATTGCCTTGTATGCCAGACACAGGTCATCTCTGAGGAGTCTGCATGAAACTGAGTACAGAGATAGGGCTTTTAACCTATCTGTGTATGGTAGATGTTTGAGGCCCTGGATTCTCCTGGTGAGGAACCTCTGTGGTCTCTCCAGCTGCTGCATGTGCTTTGTGAGGTACATGCCAAAAGGGGTGCTGTACTCAATAATGGGCCTTATAAGGGACGAATCCAAGAATGTTATGACCTCCTTGTCCCTGGATGAGATACCCTTACTTATGAGGTGGGCCATGCAGAAGGCTTTCCATACAATGGAAGCAACATGGTGGTCAAAAGTCAGGTTGCTATCAACCTGGGTGCCCAAATCCCTCACAACTGATTGAATGCTTAGGACATTGTTATTAATATGATAAGTTGTGGGGATGTCACTCTCCCCAAAGGGGATGATGATGCATTTTTGGTATTCAGCTTGAGGCCATGTTTCTGGTAACAGTCATATGTCTGAGACCCTCTTGGAGGATGCCCACATCACTAGAGGAATTGATGACAGCACCCAGCATGCAGACATCTGCAAACTTGGTCAGCCATAGCCCACTGGCTTTGGCCTGCACCTCAGAAAAGTATATCCCATATAACAGAGGCCCCAAGACCAAACCCTGGGGTATGTGGCTTGTTACGGTTCTACTGCTTGAGGTGGCTTCCCCTATTTTGACTAAGTGGGTTCTATCACTATGCCAGTTTGCTACCCATCTGGTAACATATGGATTGATGCTTAGTTGAGAGAGTTTATCTTTTATGCCCGAGTGGGGAATAGTGTCAAAGGCTTTGGCCAGGTCAAGGTAGGTGCTGTGCACTGTCTTCCTCTCATCCATGGTTTTGATGACTCTCTCAAAGAAGTCAACCAAGTTTAGCAGACATGACCTCCCCTTGACAAAGCCAAACTGTGTGAGATCAAGTGTTTGGAGGTTGCCAATGTCCTTATTATTGAGGTCCATGATTATCTGTTCTATGGCCTTGCAGATCAAGCTAGTTAGGCTGATGGGTCTATAATTTCCCAGATCAGTGGACGCTCCACAGTGGCTGTCCTCCACTTAGCTGGGATGAAGCCAGTACTCAGGCTTTGGTTGAATAGGGTACCTAATGGTGCTGCAAGTTCCTGCCTGACTTCAAGTAGGATGCAGCCTGGGATGTTATCGGTTCCCATGGAGGCTGTATTTTTTGCCTTTGAGAGAGCAGTGATGACCTGTTCCCTAGATATAAGGGGATGGGGGCAGGAACTGGGGAGGTCTTGATTTACTGATGGGGGAACAGAGGGTAAAGTTTTTGCTGAATCTGTCAGCCAGCAAGTTTGCTATATCTACAGCATTTGTATATGCGGTGTCCTTGACCACCAGTTCTGAACAGATCTGGGTGCTTCCTTTGAGGTTGCGGACATATGTGAAAAAGGCCTTATGATTGTCTCTAGTAGATGTGGCCAATTTGGACTCGAAGTTTGCTTTGGAGGATTTCACTAGTGTTCTTATTTGCTTGTTCAGGCTAAAGATACATTGCTTCCAATTGGGTACCTGCTCCCTCATGGTCTTGGACAGGAATTTTTTTCTTTTGCTATAGAGTTTATTTATTGCAGATGTTCACCAGACAGGTTTTCTCTTTCTTGCGGAGGATGACTTAGTCCTGTCAGGTATTCCTGATTCCATGCATCTATATAAATGCTTGTATAGTGCTATGGTGTAGTTTTGGATATTGGTGCCAGTTCCTACAGAGGGGGAGGGAGGGGGCTGTGAAGCTGTTTATACCATCCCTCAGGAGGCTGTAATCAGCTTTGGAGAAGTTTTTTTATGTCTGATCATAGCTAGAAAGGGGATGGGGGAGATGGTAACTTTGAAAGTGACCGCTTTGTGGTTGGATCTTACCAGGCAGGATGATACTATAGGGATTCTGCAGTGGTTACTCATGTTGGTTAATACCAAGTCCATGATATTATCACCCCTTGTGGGGGTATCAACTAGCTGTTCCGAGGCATTTGCATTGACAAAATCAAGAAATCTCTGGGTATTTCTATTCTGGCATGAGTAGTTCTTCCAATCTATGTTTGGGAAGTTAAAGTCACTCAGAATGAGGGTAAAGGGTTGAATGTTGATAGATTCAAACAGGTCCAAATAGGCGGTTTGGACATCTTGAGTCAGATTTGGGGGTCGGTAGCTAGCTATGATTTGAATAGGGGTCTTGTCAATCTTTAACTGCACCTGGAGTGTCTCTTGTGTGTCGTACTGTTTAACCAGCCTGGAGGAGTGTATGTCTTTAATGTATATTAAAACTCCACATCCTTTGGCTTTACTGCCCACAGTCTGGGGTCTGGATGTATGATAGGATGAGTAACCAGGTAAGGCTGGGGTGCTCTCCACAGCTTTGAACCAGGTTTCTGTGACTGCACAGATGTCAGCATTTTCCAGGGTTAAGAATGCTTCAATGAGTGCAGTTTCATGTTTAGACTCCTAGCATTTAGCAGCATGATCTTTAATTTGAGTTTTGTTGAAATTTTTATGTTTGTAGTTTTAACCTCATCACTTTTCCTAAAAAAGGGACCATAGGGGAGGTAAGAGCCTTTGCCAGAAGCCTGAAGCCCAGCTGAGACAGATGCAGGCCATCTCTGGCAAAGCATCATGGTCTGTCGATCATATCTTCCCAGGCTGTCAGGTACTGGATGCTCCTGAAATGACACCAGAAAATAACCCAATTGTTAAAGTCAATCATTTTCTGTTTATATTGAGACATCATTCTGGGTCACGGCAGAATGCTGCTTAAGGCTAGGGACGTACATGCCTGGGACACAAAATCAGCGAGCTCAATCACGTTTCTCTTCATATAGTCCAGAGAGGTATGTCTCAACTCATTCATGCCAATATGGACTATGGCAGAGTCATAACAGTACCTGTTGTTAAGAGACTTGAGTGTGTGTGTGTGTGTGTGTGTGTGTGTGTGTGTGTGATATTGCGGATTCTGGTACCTGCTAGACAACTAACCGTGACTTTCTCTTTATCCAGCCTGGTGAGAGGCACATCTGTATTCTGGTGAAGAAGATTTGGGACAGACAGGAAGAAGGTAAGAGGAAATGAGAGTGTGGTGGATGGATTGTGTGATCGAAGATTTGTAACAGTCAGGCATGAGTGTCAAAGAAGGTAGAAGTGTGGAATTGAATCGAGAGAGATTGTGACAGTTAACACAATATCCCGACCCCATGTAGAAAATAGGAAAAATGGGGTCACTGATGATGAAGATGATGATGATGGTGATAGCTTGGGACCTCTATATTTCAAAATATTCATCATACCTCTGTAAGCTTCCCTTCTTGAGTCTTATTCTTTATGTTGATAACCTAGTCAAGCTTAATTCCACTTACTTTCACATTTCTGCAAAGCTGAACTCCAAATGTATCTCAAAAACTGAATTGTGCTACAGTGGAGCAAGATGAATGAAAACGTTCACATATCTCAGGCAAACAATTATTCCTTCAAAGATTTTCTTATATTTTTGAGTCACACTGATTTAGGCTTATCTTTTTTATACCTTGTAATTTTTCTTGATCCTGATCTTTCTATGGATGTTCACCTTCAGCATCTCAAGCATAAAATAAACTGTATGTTATTCATTTATTGTAAGCTTTATATGTTTTTACATGAAGACTGGGATTGTCCATCTAGTGGCAGTAGGTGGTCACATACCTCTCAATCTCTTAGTATAAAAAATCTGGACAAAGCCTAAAATAATGGGGGACAAAGGCCCATAAATAGGGACAGAATTTAAATATTGATCTTATAAACTTAGAAAGTTTCCATTCATTTTCTGAAGGATATAAAGTCTGAAACTCAAATGTGTGTCATTATTTAGTGACTTCAGTCCTCTGCAATTTGCCAGAAAACCACAAAATATATGAGAACAGACCAAAATATGAGGCAAAAATCTGGATATTCAGTGAATATTTGGACAGTTGAAAGGTATGGGTGGTGGCCTGTTCTATTTGAGTTTGGGAACATATAGAAAGGCTCTGGATGTTGATGTTTTATTCACCAGAGGGCTTATAAGTCAGTTTACTGTATCTTCAGTGCCTGTATAAATTAAGCAAGTTTGTGCAGATTTGTTCCTCATGCATTGGTGATCAATAGTGCCCTGTATAGACGCAAACACAGAAAGTACATTTTTCTTCTAGAACAACCCATAAAACTGTACCAGTAACTCAGCGCATATAGAGCCACTAACTTGCGTGTTGACAAGCATAGAGCTGCTAGTCTGCGTGCTGATTACCACACCCCTTAAATTTAGTATCGTATAGCCTAGACTAGGCTCTAACCCCAATAGCACCCTTAGTAGCCAACTATTAACCCAACATGCACCACACCCTACTAACCCAACAAATTAAGGACCTTTACTCAATAATATGCAATTTCTCCATTTCTCTGCAGTTAGTCTGGTGGACAGGAGTATCTTGAGACAGTCTAGCAATCATCTCATGTTCACTGACAGCCACTTAATCCTTAAAGACACAGATACAGTATGTGACAGATGTACATACATAATGTCACTGGAGGTAAAACTCTTGCATATAAAAGCAATCTTCCCAAACCCCAAAGACCTCCCAGACTTCCCAACTCTACAAATTATCCTCAGCAACACAAAAGCACTCAACAAAAGCAACACCTAATACTACACTTACAGCCACACTCAGTGGAGCACCAAATGCAAATCCCATAAGGCAAGCCAACACACTACCCATCACTCTATTTATTGGGCACTCCAACATTTGATATACTGATGCACCACTCACTATATAGAACAAGGAGAAGATAAGTCATTTGCCTATCTGGAGCCAAGATCCACCAAGTCACACAAATACACTCAAGTCTTTGCACCACAGGTGCCAGTATAATTCAGCCATATTCCATATAGGTGTGAATAAGTTGAGACATACCTCCCTAGACTATAGGAAGAGAGAGACATCATGAACTTTTAGATTTTTGCGTCTCAGGCTGGTATGTACCCAGCACTGAGCAGCATTATACCATGAGTGGCTTTAATAACTGGCTTAGTTTCTACTGCCATTTTAAGGGATACAATATTTGTCAAGATGGGAAGATATGGTTAACAAGCCACATTGCTTTGCCAAGGATGGTCTCCACCTGTCCTCTCTAGGCCTTTCAGTTTTCGCTAAAACGTTATCCTCCTTCCCATACAGCCTTTTTTAGACAATGCCAAATTGATAAACCTTAATATGCAGCAAATTTAACTCAAAGGAATCTTAAGGTATTACTTCTCAATGCCAGTATCATAGGCCCTGTGGGTGTAAATGACCTGAGGCATACAATACTGGACTATATGAAGAGACACATTATGGAGATCTCGGAATATGTGTCACAGACAGGTATGTGCCTCATTTTCAGCAGCATTCTACCTTCACCAAGGATGATGCCAAAGTAGGTGATTGATTTTAATAATTAGCTTCATTTCTAGTATCACTCCAGGGGGGATCCAATATCTGTCAGCATGGGAGAACATGGTTAATACACCACTTTCTTTGCCAAATGACAAAACTACCTACATAGCAAAAAAAACCTCACAGCAACCTTACCGTGTTACTGCTGAATGCTAGGAACCTAAACAAAAAACTCCATGCTGTATAAGATCTCCTCACTTTGGAGAATGTAGACATCTGTACTCTTACCGAGACTTAGTTTTATGAAAGTTGATAAGTACAGAATAGGGAAAATGTGTGTTAATTTCATTTCTAACATGCTTTTGCAGCAAGAATTAAATATTCAGAATGTCATTCAGTAAGTATCTGTTAGTTTACTTTCTGCTTAATATTAGTAAGTGCTGACAAGGTTAGAAAAGTAGAAGGTTTGATGCTCTTCATACTAATCACACGCTGCATAGCCTTAGCTACATAGGTTATATCCTGACAAGGATACAACAGCCAGCCAGCGTCCAAAGCTTCAGGGCACCTTCCATGCACCCAAACTGTTAAGCAGCTTGAGCAGAGTGGAATAAAAGACATGTCTGGGTGAGAAGCCCTTCAGAGCTTTACTGTCACCAAACAGTTCCCTACTCTGAGGCATTTGAGAACCAAAGGTCGGCTTGTCGTTCCTTAGCTGGGCAGATAAGTTTCCTGTTTTACTGATGTTTTATTCCTTTCCTCTTCATGAAAGTCATTTTAAAGCTAGGAGTGTTGTGTTTTTACTGATTCTCTTGTGACTGTAGCATACTTTTAAACAACGCACTTTTTGCTTCTGTCAGTTTAGAAGTAGTGTTATATAACTGATAACTATCTAACTATTTATCTATTTATTTACCTATTTAACTATTTAGTTATCTAACTATTTTCTGTGGTGAAATTGTGTTTATTTGAAGGTTGTGATGCTGTTATAGTGTCTGAAAGCACTTTTTACTGTGTTTTTTTCTGTCAAAAAGTAACTTTTCTAAACTGTTAGTTTTACTGGTGTTTGTTTTCCCCAGGATAGAGGCACCACTTTCGGCTTGATCATTGAACAGATTGTCATTCCCATGGTTGGTCCTTCTTCCAGCCACAAAAAGGAAAAGTGATGCAAACAGCCTTTGCCACCACAGCGGGCTAGCAATTTGCCTCAGCCACAGGTGGGTGACTCTACTGTGGCCATTGTTGTACCTCAGACCACTCATCTTTTACCATGGATCCCTCTGGTGTAGCATCTACAGCCAGTATGGACCAGGAGTTAGCCATATCCCCTACAGCTGCTGGAGTCCACTCAGTGGTCAAGGGAGGACCACTTTTGTCAGTCCTGGGAGAAGGAACAAGGGAGGTCTCCCTGTTGTATCAGAATGTAGTGCCCATCTCTGGGGAACAGAGGCTGCCATAACTAACACCATTAGTCCCTTTTTTCCTGTCAAAAAGAAAAAGAAAACCAAGCATGTATCTACTCATCAAATTTCTTTTAATAGGCGTAGTTTACTGGAACTGCCTCAGGGTTTAATTCAGGCTATTGATCCTTCTTGTAGAGTGGTTTCTGGTAAAAGAAGAGGGATGCCTCTTTTCCTAAAGAGATTCAAGATTCTGAATCTGAACAGGAAGATGCAGGGACAGATTCAGGGTTTTGCCCTCAGATTCTTAAGTCACACTCAGAGGAGAGCTCTCTTTCTGATTCTCCCTGTGGGGGGGTTCTCTTTTTCTGAGACTATTGCTAGAATGTCTCAGTGTTTTTAGTTGGAGAACACCGAGGTTTCTCAATACCTCAAAAATACTATGAATTGTTACAGAAGAATTTTCCAGAACCTAGACCCATTCCTCCTGTCCTATCTGCTGCAGAGGATGTGTGTCTCACTTCCTGCAATTTTCCTTATAGTTAGCCAGCTGTCCCTAAAAATGCAGATAGGCTGTATAAAGTTCATCAGTCTTTTAATTTTTTTTTATACATTATTCCCAAACTTGACCCAGACGCTATAGCCTTAGTTGACTCCTCTATTGCTAAACACTTAGTTAATTCCAATCCTACTCTTTCTAATAAGGATTGGGAAATTATTGATAGGTATGAGGAAAAAGTATATACTACTGCAACTTTAAATGTTTTATCTACAGTTTATTCTTGTGAAGAAAAATCTGCTTTAAATAACTTAGTTTCTTTTATTGCACAGGTCACTACTCATTGTTTTCAGTGTGTGTGTGTGTGTGTGTGTGTGTGTGTGTGTGTGTGTGTGTGTGTGTGTGTGTGTGTGTGTGTCTTTTGATACTTCTTCCAGGGCTATGGCCATGATTATGGTTTTAAGAAGGCTTGCTTGGCTGCATTCTCAGAACCTTCCAGATAATGTTAAAAATGAGATTTTAAATTCTCCCTTGAATAGAGATTCAGTGTCTGGCCCCTCTGTTGCAGAGGTGATAAAAAATGTGATGAAAGGGGCAAGTTGATCCAGGAAATCTCTAAGATTTTAACCCTCCTTTTCCAAATTTCCCAAGGGATTTTCTTTCTCCTCACCCAGTTTCAGCAAAAAAAACAGAATAAACAGTCTTAACAGAATTCAGGTAAACAGATGTTTAAGAAGTGGCAATGAGTTCCAAAAAGAAGTCTCGAACCTCCCAAAACCAAGGACACTTCAGCATGTCTAAATGACTATTCAAGAGACATTGTGACCCGCTCGCACCCTGGCCCTGTTTCTCATCCAGAAAGTCTAAATCTCCATTTTTCTCTTTGACAACAAATTGTTTCAGACTAATTGGTTCTGAAAATCATTCACCAGAGTTACAGACAGCAGTGGAAGAAAATTCCTCCTTTCCAGGGAGTCATTCCACACCCTGCAGATCACACTGTTTTATTTCCACATGTTCTTCATCACATGTTGTCCCAAGGGGTGATAGAACCAGTTCCTCCTTCCCAGGTGGGGAAGGGGTTTTATTCAACAATGTACTTGTCAAAAGCAATAAACCACTTGAAACTAGTTCTGGATCTTTCTTTCCCAAACATTTTGTCACAGTGCCCAAATTCAGAATGATGTCACTTGACAACTTGTTGCTTCTTCTTCCTCTTTCAAATTTCCTAGTAATGCTAAACATAAAAGTTACTTATCATCACATTCCTATTCATCCACACCTCACAAATTTCTTAAGGGTTTGTGTATCTGAATCACATTGTCAGTTCTCTGCCTTAACCCTTTGGAATATCCTCTGCACCAAGTGTCCACAAAGTGTCTAGCTTCAGTTATAGCTCATTGCAGGCTACAGGGTATCCGCATGTTCCATATTTAGACAACTTGCTTATCTTTGTAGAGTCTTTTTCAAAATGTCAGAACTGTCTCTGTTGAGTGAGAGATCTCTTGCACAAGCTGGGATTGCAAGAGAACATTCAAAAGTCTTTCTTGACTCCCTTACACAGGATTATCTTCCTGGAATGTCATCTAGACACATCCATTCAAAGAACTTTTCTTTCCAAGGAAAAAAAAAAACAGATCTTTGTTTAGATCTATTTCTAAGTTGTTCCAGTTAGACTTCAGTTACTGAGAGGGAATAGCTCTGGATGTTTGGTCTCAAGGCATCTATGATTCTCATGATATCCCCTGGCAAGACTCCACATGAGAAAGATCCAGTGATATCTGCAATCTCTTTGGTCCCATCATCAGAACCATTTATCCTTTCTGATCCCAGTGCTGGGGTTTGTCAGAAGAGAAATCACTTAGTGGAGACAACACATACCCTTTAATCAATGTCTCCCCTTTTCCCTCTGTCTTCCAAAGTAGTCAGTCACCATAGATGCTTCAGACTTTGCTTGGGGAGCAGTTTCAGAAAAGATAAAAGTGCAGAGGGTGTGGGACACCAAGGACAGGTGCAAACACATGTATATTTCAAGGAGATGCTTTCTCTGATCAAAGCACTCAATTCTCTGGACAATCTTTGGTTCCAGTGACCTCTTCAAGTGGTTACAGACAATACCACACTGATGTGGTACATTAATAAGCAAGAGGGAACTCTATCCTACACCCTTTGCAGACTAACCATGTTAGTTTGGAATATAGCTTCACAGCATAATCTCACTCTATAGGCATCCTACATTCTGTCAGAGCAAAATTGTGTGGTAGACAAACTGTGCAGGACCAAGGTAGACCTTCACAAATGGAAACTAGATCCAGGGGTCTTCCAAGATTTGATCCATATGTGGGGAGTTCCTCAAATAGAACTCTTTTCCTCCTGTCTGCACAATCAACTGACAAAATTCTGAGCCAGGACTCCAAGCAAGAAGGCCTGGAAGACAAATGCCTTTTTTTTCTTTGGAGAGGAATGTTTCTGTATGCCTTTCCACCCTTTCCACTAATATCCAGGGTACTTCTGAAGATTTAGAAGGAATCCCCAAGATCATTATGGGAACTCTTCTGGCCCAGGCAACTGTGGTTCTCCATTCTTTTAGAAGTGGTCAAGGGCCCTTACCACAAGCTTCCTCACAGAAACTCACACAAGAACAGGGGTGTTTGATACACTCCAACATCAATCATCTTCAGTTGGCTGCCTGAATGGCAAGGTTTTATTCCTTTTAGACACCTGTTTTCTGGGGGTATTCAGCAGGTACTAATGGGGTCAGGAAAGCCTGCTAATAGAAAATCACATATTAGCAGATATAAACATTTTTCTAGCTGGTGCCAACAACATAACCAGCACCCATTCATGGCTAGTTCTTCTCTGGTTTTACAATACTTGTGTGAGTTGCTATCCTATGGCCTTTTTTATTCCTCTTCCAATCCTTTATCAGCCATTTTAGCATGTTTGCCCATGGATCCTCCTCTTTCAGGGCAGTCACATGTCAAAATGTTCTTGAAGGGGGTTTTGCATAAAAGGCCTCCAAGTAAGTCAGTGCTCCCTCCTTGGGATCTTAATTTTGTGTTACAGAAACTAACACTTGCTCCATTTGAACCAACTAATCTGGTTGACTTGAGGTCAAGTGACGCCTCCAGGTGCCTTTGCATTTACATCCTATTGATGCCTCTAGGTAACAAATATCCCTTGTTCATATTTGCTCAATAATTCCAAAACTATGCTACATACAAATTATTTAAACATATCATCTTAAAGCTTACACAGTAGCAAACACAGCTGTATTGATGGTTGACCTCTGTCTAGTGTAGGTAAAGAGATATTAATTCATGTAATATTCATTTATATTGTCATAAATTTCATGGTTTTCTAAATATCTCAACAATGAAGTAGCACAAATAGAACTACTTTGTCTCACATGAAAGCTCTAAGATGAAATGAGCAAAATGCTGTTAGTAGTGTATCTGTAACTAGAGTGGTTGCTGAGATAATGTAAGTTGTTTACATAATATTACAAACTTAATAGTTACTATGTTTCTTATGACTTATGAAATTGAGT
This sequence comes from Protopterus annectens, assembly GCF_019279795.1. NCBI lineage: Eukaryota > Metazoa > Chordata > Ceratodontiformes > Protopteridae > Protopterus > Protopterus annectens. The sequence goes on from NC_056734.1 coordinate 185,522,988, forward strand.
TTAAGCCACATAACCTAAACAAATACTACCACTATTAAAATAGTGTGTGCTGAAGAGTTGCCATTTATGCTTCTCTTTGTAACCCCAGTGGTTCCAGAGATATGAAAATTTGTTTGAAATGTGAGGACATCTTTGATTCCATCAAAAAGCTTAGGCTTTGCCTATCGGAAGTTACAGTGCAGACTTCCAGAGCTCCACTGGAGGAAATGAGTTAACATGGAAAACAGTTTTATTGATTTCTCTGACCTCTGCAGAAGAAGGGTATCTGAGTTTCAGGCTCTTATGGTGTAGATCAGTGTGTATAATGAACCCAGTCAGCCATTGTAGCTAGACAGTGCATGCATAAAAGTGAGAGATCAGCGTCATTTTGTGTAGTCAGTCAGTGTGAAGGAAAGCTTGAACAGAGACGCCCATGTGTGTGTGTTAGAAGTAACAGGTCAGTCAGTAAGCATATGAAGTACAAGTACATGTACAAGTTACAGCTCCTGCTGTGTGTATGTATAATAAATGACTTGAACACATACCCAGCCTCAGTGTCTCATTTCAATACATGAGACATGCGACATGGTGTCAGAATGGGATCCAAAGATGAAGCAGCTCGCAAACCAAGAAGCACGCAGTTAGAAGTGGAGCAATATCCAGAAGTGAACTTGCAAACAGGTCAGCAGTTATTTGAAGTTGCTTAAATTCATTTCAAATGATTTTCAGTTGCCAAACATATGGCATTTGTGGGGTAGCATTCCAAGTATTCAAAAGTGTTTGAGGTATTTGCATTGTTAAAGTAAAGAAATTTTGGAGTGGTTGTTGTGCACTTAAGAAAAATTACAAGTACCAGGTTTATACTTATGTTTAGAAGAACTTTATTATTATGGCAGAGGGATTTTGCAGATCTGAACTGCTGGTGTTTGATAGTAATATTGCTGAAAATTGGCAAGTGTTTGAGCAATAATATATTTTCATACTGGCTGCATTTTCTGATAAAGACACACATACCAGAGCATTTATACTTCTCAATTTAGCCAGCTCAGAGGCCATTGAGCAGGAATGTTCATTTGTGTATGCACCTGCTGTGTATACAGGGGAAGGGGAGAACTGCCATATTATGATACAGGCTGAAACGTGGGAAGACCCTGAGTGTTTAAAATGTAAAGAGAAGTGTGTAACCCTCAAATGAATATTACAATGGAAAGGCACAAAGTTTACACAAGAAGTCAAAAGTCTGGTAAAACTATTGCAGCATATATTACCAACTTAAGAAATAAAGCAAAAACATGCAGGTTTGGTGATCTATGAGATGAGATGATAAAAGACTGTCTTGTATGTGGTGTTAATAATGATGCAATAAGAAAGATTTTGTTTCAAGTTAGTGAATTAACATTGAGCAAAGCCAGTGAGATTTGTCAAATACATGAGATTACAGAAAAGTATACAGATATGCTTATGAATGAGAAAAGCATGTTTGCAGCATCTGGTAGTGCAAATGTTGATAGTGTGAAACCGAGAGGCAGTGCCACACCCAACGTCATTGTTAACTGTTGCAGTTGTGGAGGCAGTCATGAGCCTAAACAGGAAGAGTGTTTAGCTTTTGGTCAGCAGTGTCACAAATGTAAAAAGTGGAATCATTTCAAAAAGCTTTGCAAGTCCAAAGTGTCACAAACCTATATTAAAAGAGAGTATCTGAAGAAGCAAGTAGATTAGATAAATGCTGTAGCAAACTCCGAGAGCTGTGAGAAAATGTTCTATGTTGATGGTGTCTCTGTGATCGATGAAACAATTAATACAGTAGATTATCAGTTGTCAGCAAAGAGTGAAATATTTTATACTGTACACATTAATGGGAAACTTGTAGATCTTAAAGTAGATAGGTTCATAGGTAAGTACTAGGCTATCTGCTCGAGGGCATCTATAAGCCAGCCAGAATGTGTTGGCTTTCGCCGCCCCTTAGATTAATTCCCTGTGCCTCGGTCCAGCAGAGCCACTGCAGTGATCCCCGGGGTAAATTTTCTGTTTCTCATCCACTCGTCAAGGTTTCTCTTGAAGAGTGTTAGTGAGGGGCTCTGCCTAATGTAGATTGGAATTCTGTTCCAAAACATGGGGAGTCTCTGGGACAGGAATCTATCCCTCCAGCATGTCCTATTTATTGTTGTGGTGAGGTTTAGATCCCTAGAGCGTGTGACTCTTGGGGATTTGTTTTTTTTAGGTGGAGCATGTCCATCAGTTCTGGGTTGGACATGGCCTTGTATGTCAGGCAGAGATCACCTCTGAGTAAGCGGTATGCAACCGAGTACAGCTGGAGTTTCTTCAGTCGGGCTACATAGGGGATATGTTTGAGGCCAGTTAACCTCTTGGTGAGGTACTTCTGTGGTATTTCCAGCTGTTACAGATGTCTTGTAAGGTACATCCCAAATGGGGCATTGTACTCTATGATTGGTCTAATGAGTGATGAATAGAGGGGCACAATGACCTCTTTTGTTCTAGATGTGAACCCTTTTGTGATTAGGTGGACCACATAGAAGGATTTTCTAACCACCTTGGCAATAAGATTATCAAATGAGAGATTACAATCTACTTTGGTCCCCAGACCCCTTATTAAATTTTCTGTATTTAGGGGGACTACCACGCATGTGGTAGTTCTCGGGTACTTTGTTTTTTCCAAAGGGGATGACTATGCACTTTTTGGCATTTAGCTTGAGGCCATGATTTTGACACCAGGTATCTGTCTCAGTAAAACCCTTCTGGAGGATGTCTGTATCAGCTGGAGAGTTAATTATGGCCCCCAGTTTGCAGTTGTCTGCAAACTTGGTCAGCTATAGTCCTCCTGTGCTTGCCTGTACCTCTGAGAAGTATATACCGAACAGAAGGGGTCCCAGGACTGAGCCCTGGGGGACGCCACTTGTAACTGGTTTAGAGTCGGACCTACAGCCTGCAACTCTCACCGTGAGGGTTCTATCTGTGAGCCAATTGGCAACCCATCTTGTGACATAGGGGTTTATGTTCAGGCTGGTGAGCTTGTCTATAATACCAGAATGGGGAATGGTGTCAAAAGCCTTTGTGAGGTCTAGGTAGGCTGTGTGGACCTCCTTTCCCTCGTATAAAGTCTTGGTAACTGTCTCAAAGAAGTCCACCAGGTTTAGGAGGCATGATCTGCCCTTAACAAAGCCAAACTGGGTAAGGTCCAATGTTTGAAGGTTCCCAATGTCTCTGTTAATGAATTCCATGATGATGTGCTCCATAACCTTGCAGACCAGGCTAGTCAGGCTTATAGGGTGATAGTTCCCGGGGTCCGTTGTGGCTCCATCTTTGTGGAGCGGGATAATGGTTGCTGTGTGCCACTCTGTGGATACATAGCCTGTAGAGCAGCTGAGTTTGAACAGTGTGTTTAGGTGAGGGGTTAGTTCATTTTGGAGCTTATGTAAGACACAGCCTGGGACACTGTCTGATCCCACTGAAGCTGTATTTTTGACTTTAGATAGGGCTATTTCAACCTGTGTGTCAGTGATTGCCAGGGCACTACATTCTTCTGGTATGGTTATGGGCCCTTTAGGGGGTGAAGTTTTCACTAAACCTGTCTGCCAGAATGTTGATTCAGTGTATATTGTGCCATTCTGCACTAACTCAGAGCAGATCTGAGAGTTTCCACTTAGGTTCTTGACATAGCTAATGAATGCTTTGAGGTTATCTTTGGAGTACTTGGCAATTTTTCTTTCGAAGCTAGCCTTGGATGATTTTATGAGGGATCGTAGTTTCTTGCTGATACTGATCAAGGATGTCTTTCCTTCTTGGGATTTTACTCTTTTCTGCACTAGATTCCTCCTTCTATTGTATAGCTTGTTTATGGCAGGGGTCCACCAGACTGGTTTCCTTTTCTTGGAGGAGTGAGTCTTGGTTTTGCTTGGGATAGCACGATCCATGCATTCCTGCAGGTGCTCATAGAGTGCCTTTGTGAGGGATTCAGCAGCTTGGACAGCATTGTCCTTTAGCATGGGGGCTGTGAACCTTCCCACCTCTGTCTTAAGTAATGTGAAGTTTGCTTTTGAAAAGTTTTTCATGGTGGCTTCCTTGACTGGGGGTGGAATGTGGATATCCAGAGTGATTAGTCTATGGTCTGATCTAACCAGCGAGGGTTTGACCTCTGGTGTGGAACACCGGTCGCCCATGTTGGTGATAACCAGGTCCAATATGTTGTCACCTCTGGTGGGGGTGCTGACCAGTTGATCCAGGGCGTTCGAGTTTATAAATTTTAGGAAGCATTGGACAAGGGAGTTTGTACTTGAATAGTTCTCCCAGTTAATGTTTGGGTAATTGAAATTGCCCAATATTAGGGCACTTGGTAGGACCTTCATATTTTCCAGTGTCTCCAGAAATGCAGAATGGAGGTCCTGGGTCATGGTGGGTGATCTGTAGCAAGCTACAATTTGAATTGCAGTTTTTCCCATTGTTAGTTGCACATGGATGATCTCTTTGGCATTGTGCTGTGCCACTAACCTGGAGGTGTGGGTATCCTTGATGAATATGGATACACTCCCACCTTTTGTGTTTTGGCCTGGGTTCTGTGGCCAAAAAGTATGGTATGCATTATAGCCTGGTAGTGCTGGAGTGCTCTCAGGAGCCTTAAACCAGGTTTCTGTTACTGCACAGATATCAATGTTCTCCATACTGAGGAGTGCCTCGAGTGCATGCATTTTGAGGTTTAGACTTCTGACGTTAAGTAGCATAACCCTCAGTTTTTGGTTACTTGTGCTATTTATGGTGGTGGGTTTGTCTTTTGAGCCTTGCCTAAAAAAGGCACTATGGCGGCAGCAAAAGTCTTGGCCAGTATTCAAAAGCCAAAGAGTGACAGGTGCAAGCCATCTCTTGCGAAGCAATGTGGCTTATTGAGCATATCATCCCAGGTGGACAGATACTGGATCCCCTTTGAATGACACCAGAAACTTAGCCAATTGTTGAAATTGATCATTTTTTCTTTATACTGTGGCATAATTCTTGGGGAGGGCAGGATGCTACTCAGGGTCAGGGTCATACCAGCCTGGGCTACATGATCAGAGAGCTCTTCCATGTCTCTTTTCATGTAGTCCAGAGAGGTACGTCTCAGGTCATTCACACCAACATGGACAATGACAGAGTCATACCTGTACTTGTTCTGGAGTGACCTGAGTGCTTGTGTTATGTGGTGGATCCTGGCACCCAACAGGCAGCTAATTGTAACCTTCTCATTGTCCAGCCTAGTTAGTGGGACATCAGTGTGTCTGACTATAGAGTTGCCTATTATTAGTGTGTTGGATATGTTATTTTGTCTTAAGGGCTGTGATTGCGTGACACACTGATTATGTGAAGTATGTGTTTCATGGTTTGTGATAGGGTGTGGAGGTTTCTTAGGTGTCTGCTTTGGAGGTCTCTGTTGCTTTTGCAGATTTTTATTTACAGCCTCTGAGTATGTTTTCATGTATTTATGTGTGTTATTTGCCGGAGTTGGTTTAGTAGGTCTATGTCAGACTAGTGGTGTGTTGCAAATATTTTCCTTCTCCTCTTGACTGTCAGTTCCACTCTTGGGTTGAGAGAGCTTTGCCTCCAGTTTGGCTGTATAATTGCATCTCTCGCATATATTAGTGTTTGGTGGTAGGAGAAGAGGGTTGTCTGTGTACATGAGGCAGTTGTAACATTGCCTCAAAATGCCAAGATTCGCCAGTTGGACTGGAGAGTACACCTGAAATGGCCCTTTGGACATGCCTGAATAGGTGAAGTGAGCTGTTTTACTGATTAGCTGGAAGGGACGAATAGAGAGCCTTGTCCTTCTGGACAGTATAGGGGGTCTAGTGCTAGGGTTAATTAGTGCTTGCTATGAGTTTTGAGCAAGTACTGGGCTGTGAAATGAATGGTTTGAGTGCTTAAGTTGAAAGTTTGTCGGAAATGAAAGAGAGAAATTAGCCCAAAATGGCCAATAAACTACTAACTTCTGGGCTACAGCAAACAAGGTGCACAAATTTCAGAAAGAAACAGATCAAATAAGCAGGCACAATAAGCCTTTAACCAGATATTCGCAGCTCAGAAGGGCAGAATCTAGCCTCTCCTCCCACAAGAGTGCAGACTACAAACCTTCTTAATGTAAAATAACTGTCCTGGAGCCAAAGTGCTTAAACCACAACTAATGAGCTTTTAGAATAACAGACACTGAGCCTTCAATCAGCAATTCCCAACTAAGAAGGATGTAAGCTACCAATTCTGCCACAACAATGCAGTCCACAAACCTTCTTAATGTAAAACAACTGGTTTGAAGCCCAAGTGCTTAAAGCAAAAGGCTTAGAATTACAGTTACAATTTAATCAGGCTACTACCAAGCAGTAATAACTGCAGCAGAATAATACAACTGAGTACTTTTAAGAAGAAGCACAAGCAAAATAAGGTAATAAAGTGGGAAGAAACACAATTACAGTAAAAGCAGATGAATAAAGTGCAATTTTTTTATATGTAACAATAGAAAACAATTTAAACAAATTACCCAATTAACCAGTAAAAAAAACTCAAAACTGAGCCCTGTTCCAGCAGTCTTCAATTTGACAAGTTCTAACTGCACACTCCTGCCACGAGGGTGCAGGGGGACCTTTTCCAAACAAGATGGCCTGGATTAGTGCTCAAGTTATACAAACAAAGCTAGATTCAGCAGGCCTGAATCTAGTCTATGGTACAGGAGACAAGGTGTACCAATATCAGAAAAAAACAGTTCAAATGAGCAGGCACAGTAAGCTTTTAACCAGAAATTCCCAGCTCAGAAGGGTAGAATCTAGCCTCTCCTCCCACAAGAGTGCAGACCACAAGCCTTCTTAATATAAAATAACTGGCCTGGAGCCCAAGTGCTTAAACCAGAACTAATACACTTTTAGAATAATAGACACTGAGCCTTCAATCAGCAATTCCCAACTTAGAAGGATGTAAGCTACCTGTCCTGCCACAACAGTGCTGACCACAAACCTTTTTAATGTAAAACAAATGGTCTGAAGCCCAAGTGCAATAACCAAAAGACTTAGAATAACAGTTACAATTTAATCAGGCTACTGTGGTGGTGGTGCTACGGTAGCGTTGTCGCCTCAAAGTCAGACGTTGCCCGTTTGATTCTCAGTTAGAGCATCTTCTGTGTAGCGACATGTGTGAATGGGCGTTCCTTCGTTGAAGGTTGTACATTAGGCCCAGCAAGCCAGTACGTAAAAATATACTGCCAATCATTAGTGGACCGGAGTTCCGCTGTGGCGACCCCTAACCGGGAAAAGCCAAAAGACACAAACAAACAAACTACTAAGCAGTAATAAATGCAGCAGAATAAACACAACTGAGTACTTTTAAGAAGAGGCAAAAGCAAAATAAGCTAATAAAGTAGTAAAAAAACACAAATACAATAAAAGCAGATAAAGTGTAAATTGTTTTTTTTTATATATAGCAATAGAAAACAAGCAAACTGATTTGAACAAATGACCCAATTAACTGGTAAAAAACCACAGAACTGAGCCCTGTTCCAGCAGTCTTCAGTCAGACAAGTTCAGGGTCTAAGTGGGTATGTCTACTCAAATGTTCTCTCTGTATTAGGCAGGATGAGCTAATGAGACTAGACTAGGATAGAGCTGGGATAGGGCTGAAGAGATGTGAATGGTAGGAGTGTCTGAAATCAAAATATGATCTCACTGTACTCGGTTGAGTCAACAAATGAGATGGGCCCAAGAGGAGTGTTCAAACACAATTTTACAGGAGGGGCGGTCAATTCCAAAGCCACCAAGATTACTACCACAACTAGAACAGGGAGGGTGGGAGGGGAAAACTAAGTGCAGACTGGGAGAGACAGAGAGACAGCTTCCAATTTTCAGTAAACAAATAGGCAGATAAATGCAGTACTACTTTTAACACAATATTCAATGAAACAAACAGAAAAAATAAAATGCAGTACTATCTTATAACACTGCAAGTTTTTACCTATCTCAGCTTGTAATAAAGTTGATGTAGGGTACACCAAACATCTCCAGTATGCAACTATTCAGCAGAAATAATTTCAGAGATAAGGGACTAAGACTTTAAGGCACAGAGAATCCCTCTAGGCTAAGACTTCTACACCGAATAACAATGAAGTGAGATGAATAAACTAAGTGCAGACAGGGAGAGACAGAGAGACAGCTTCCAATTTTCAGTAAACAAATAGGCAGATAAATGCAGTACTATTTTAACACAATATTCAATGAAACAAACAGAAAAAATAAAATTCAGTACTATCTTATAACACTGCAAGTTTGTACTTATCTCAGCTTGTAATAAAGTTGATGTAGGGTACACCAAACAGCTCCAGTATGCAACTATTCAGCAGAAATAATTTCAGAGATAAGGGATTAAGACATTAAGGCACAGAGAATCCCTCTAGGCTAAGACTTCCACGCCGAATAGCAATGAAGTGAGATGAATAAACTAAATGCAGGCAGGGAGAGACAGAGATAGCTTCCAATTTTCTGTAAACAAATATGCAGATAAATGCAATTCTGGCCAAATGAGGTATTGGTGAAATGATTGTCCACTTTTTAACCAGCAACTAACTTCACCAAATGGTTAAACATCACAGCAATCTGATATAAGTCCTCCCGTATGGAACACTACATGGCAGCCAGCAGTGTGGCAGAAATATCATTAGGACAGCCATGAGCAGGAACTACAGTTGTTTCCCTTGGTATCGATTGACCAAATGGGTCCCTTTGTCAGTGTTATGGTCCAAAGTACATCTGTTCCATATTTTTTACAGAAAAAAGAGCTACTAGGTCTTTGATTACATCGACAAACACCAAAAATCTTCTACTTTCCAAATACACAATTCAGGGTGTGGATGTTTCTGGAGTTCCTATAGATTATACTGCAACTAAATCTGTCCCTATCCAAACTGGTCCATTAAAAGAACAGCATGCTTTTATTGTAGAAAATTAGGAAGACACGTATTATATAAACTGTTTAGTGTACACCTGATGGTATATTTTTAGATATCCCTAATGAAACTTTAGGAATATATATGAATACTGTTGGTTTAAATGAAGATGCCCTTTTTCATTTTCTAACAGTAGAATGGCCAGTACAAGTGCTGGCATGGGGGAATTGAATGTTATCCCTCCACAGCTCTGGACTTCCCATGAAAATGAGGTGGGGTTCATACAGGATGCAGAACCTGTCTGTATAACATTAAAGGCTTGGGAGCACCTGCCTATGATAATACAGTGTCCTTTGTCATTAAATGTAGAAAACGGAACTGAACCTGCTATTTCTGCCTTTTTACAATATTCACCAAGGGTATTCACACCTCCAGGCTAGTTGCCCAACACAATGCATCTGAAATTCTCCATGTGCAACTAACACTAGGTAAGACTGCAATCCAAATTGTAGCTTGTACAGATCCCCCACCATGCCCCAAGATTCTCACTACACCTTTCTAAACATACTGGAAAATATTAAGATACAACCAAACACCCTAATACTGGGTGATTTCAACTACCCTGCCATTACCTGGGAAAACTACTCGGATACCAACTCCTTTTCCCAACGGTACTTGGAATTCATAAATTCCAATGCCCTGGATCAAATAAGCCATTGTCCCACCAGGGGCTCCAGTATCCTAGACCTTGTCATTACCAACATGGGAGATAGATGCTCCACACCAGTGGTCATCCCCTCATTGGTCAGGTCTGACCATAAGCAAATCACCCTTGACATCCACATCCCACCCCCACCCTCAGTAAGGAAACCTCCTTAAAAAACTTCTCCAAAACCAACTTCATGCTACTGAAGTCAGAAGTGACAAACTTCATGACACCCATGCAGACGGGATTTGAAAGTTCGAATGCAGAATCCTACACTAGGCACTATACGAGCACATCCACTCATGCATGAATTGCGCCATCCCAAATAGAACCAAGATGCTCTCCTCCAAAAAAAGGAAGCCAATCTGGTGGTCCCCTGCTATAAACAAACTATACAACAGAAGGAAGAAACTGTGCAGAAAAGAGGAAAATCCCAGATGCAAAAACATCCTCACCAGCATCAGTAAGAAGCTGAGATACCTCATAAAATCCTCAAAAGCTAGTTATGAAAATAAAATTGCCAAAGATTCCAAAGACAACCACAAGGCATTCTATAGTTATGTCAAGAATCTAAATGGCAATGCTCAGATCTGCTCTGAGCTTCAACAGAATGGCATTAAATATACTGATCCCAAGGATATTGCCAATATCCTGGCAGATCGATTTAGTGCCAACTTCACCCCCTCTCACCCCCTAAAGGGCCCATCTCAATACCAAAAGATTGCCAAATTCCAGTAATCACGGCCACACAGGTAGAAACCACACTCTCCAAAGCTAAGAATACAGCATCCATGGGACCAGATGAGATCCCAGGCTGTGTACTACATGAACTACAAAATGAACTGGCACCTCACCTAAGTGTCATGTTTAATCATAGCCTCACCTCAGGCTTCGTACCCACTGAGTGGCGCACAGCTACAGTTATCCCATTCCACAAGGGGAGATCCACCTTGGATCCCAGGAACTACCGTCCCATCAGTCTGACGAGCCTGATCTGCAAGGGCATGGAATGCATTATCATGGAACTTATAAACAAAGACATTGGCAACCTTCAAACACTGGACCCCACCCAGTTTGAGTTTGTGAAGGGCCAATCTTGTCTCCTGAACCTGATTGACTTCTTCGAATCAGTCTCCAGAGCTGTGGATGAGGGTAAGGTGGACCACACAGCCTATCTGGACCTCGCCAAGGCCTTCAACATCATTCCCCACTCTGGAATCATAGATAAACTTACTAAGCTGGGCATAAATCCCTACGTCACCCGATGGGTTGCCAACTGGCTTACTGACAGAACCCAGACTGTAAAAGTAGCCGACTCCAAATTCAGCTCCAGACAAGTGACAAGTGGAGTACCTCAGGGTTCAGTCCTGGGACCACTCTTGTTTGGCATCTACTTCTCTGAAGTACAGGCCAACACTAAGGGACTCTGGCTAACAAAGTTTGCAAATGACTGCAAACTGGGAGCCATTATTGAATCCCCAATGATGTGGATATTCTACAAAAGGGCCTTACAGAAATGGGCTCAAGCTTAATGCAAAGAAATGTATAGTTATCCCCTCTGGAAAAAACATGTACCCATGAATTACCACATAGGTGGCAGTACACTAAACATTGAAAGTGTGATTAGAGTCTTAGGGACACAGGTGGACAGTGGTCTCACTTTCGATAACCACATTGCCACAACAGTCTGGAAAACCTTCTATGTGGCACACCTCATCACTAAGGGCTTTTCATCCAGAAAAAAGGAGGTAATTGTCCCACTGTACTCATCCCTCATTAGACCCATTATAGAGTATAATGCCCCATTTGGTATGTACCTCACAAGACATCTGCAACAACTGGAAAGGCCACAGAAGTATCTCACTAAAAGAATCACAGGCCTAAAGCAGATGCCATATGCTGATCGTCTAAAAAAACTCCAGCTATACTCTGTGGCACATCGTCTACTCAGAGGCGATCTCTGCTTAACATATAAGGCCATGTCAAACCCTGAGCTGTTGGACATGCTCCACTTAAAGAAATCCCAATCCCTCAGAGCCACACGCTCCAGGGATCTAAACCTTGCCATCACAATGAACAAAACATGCTGGAGGGATAGGTTCCTGACCCGAGACTCCTCATACTCTGGAATCGACTTCCCATACATGTCAAGCAGAGCGCCTCCTTGGCCCTCTTCAAAAGGAACCTTGATGATTGAATGGGAGATAGGAAATTCACCCCAGGAATCATGTCAGTTGCCCTGCTAGACAGGGGTCCAGAGAAGTAAATACCGTGGGAAGAAATAACCAGGGAATTGTTATGGCTAGGCTTGTATAGGCCCTGGGGCCGATAGCCTAGTACCAGCCTATGAACCTACAACAAGGCATCATTATCTCAACTCACAATCTTTGTAATAGTCCTATTTTACTAGCTAAGAATAGGTTTGTATAAGATTTGTGTTCAGTGAATGCTGCAGTAGTACCAACATTTCCTGTTGTTCCTAATCCTGCAACTATAGAGTTCTATCCCTTCAAATGCTGCTACTTTCTTAGTGATATTTTGTCTAACTTTTTGTCTATCTCTTTACACACTGACAGTCAGTATTTGTTTGCCTTTATTTATACGGGTCAGCAATACACTTGGAATAGTTTACCACAAGGATATGTAGAGTCTCCAACTTTATTTTTTAGGGAAATGAAAAAAAAATTAGATAAAATAAAATTTTCTTGTGGGTCTACTTTGATTCAATATGTGGATGATTTGCTTTTACCTTCAAAAACTTTAAATGATTGTAAAGATATTTTTCTTCTGACTCAGCAAAATTATGATGTAAGGTTAACAAACGTAAATTACAGTTAATGGAAGTCACAGGTTTAGTACTTGGGATATCTTATTTCAGAAAGTGCTAGGCAGATTTTGCCTTCACAAGTTGGTGCAATTCAAGCTGCACCACAACTTACTACATTGAAACAGCTGCAAACCGTTCTAGGTTTAAGAGGTTACTGTCAATAATGGATTTCTAACTATGATGAAGTGATAAGACCTTTATTAGAATTGTTAAAGAAAGATACCTCTGAGCCTTTACCCTGGTAGGATTATCATGAATAAGCCTTTATACAATTGAAAATGTTACTTTTAAACCCTCCTGCACTTGGGTTACCAGATTATTCAAAGAAATTTATTTCTATTCTTTAATAAAAGACAAAGTAGCACTAGAATTGTTGTCACAATATAAAATTAATGGTTATAGATCTGTTGCTTATTTCAGTACAAATCTTGATCCTGTAGCTGCAGCCCTCCAGTGCTGGCACACAGTGTAGATGTGGCAGCTTTACTGACTTTTGGGCAGTTCTGCAATCAATCAACAGAAAAGCTTTTGAATGGGTGCCCACAGGCAGGTGCAAGGGGGTGCACTTGCACCCCCCCTGGATTTTGACTGCTGACTGGAAGATTTATTTATTTTTTTAATTAAACATAAATAAATAAACAAATAAATAATTTTTTTTAAAGAGTGTTCTTCTTTATAGATATAGATATAGATATAGATATAGATATAGATATAGATATAGATAGACCCAGCAGGTTTGTGTGACCTGTTCTTGTCTTCTACATCTGTGTGATCTGATGTTTACATCTTTGTCTTCCATGCACATGTGGAATTTGAATGCTGCAAGATGTCTGAACTGCAGATCACAACAAGCGAAGGGTGTGTGTGTGTGTGTGTGTGTGTGTGTGTGTGTGTGTGTGTGTGTGTGTGTGTGTGTGTGTGTGTGTGTGTGTGTGTGTGTGTGCGTGTGTGTGTGTGTGTGTGTGTGTGTGTGTGTGTGTGTGTGTGTGTGTGTGTGTGTGTGTGTGTGTGTGTGTGTGTGTGTGTGTGTGTGTGTGTGTGTGTGTGAGGCAGGCCAATGAGTTTGTGTGTGTGTGTGTGTGTGTGTGTGTGTGTGTGTGTGTGTGTGTGTGTGTGTGTGTGTAAGTAATAAGTGGGTGGGTAAGGGTAGGTGTGTGTGCGCACATGCTCCACACGTCTGTTTCAGTAAGTATACAAGCTTCTATCTGTTTGTACAGGTGCTTGAGTACAAGAAGTTTGTAGTCTTATTTATTGTTATACCAGTACAAATGAATTAAAATGGTTAATGTTCTGCAATCCTGTGCTCATATCTTGACTTACTTTATCCAGACATTTACTCACCGGGTGAATACTGCTGCTCTCATTTTTAATAAGAAGGTGCCATCAGCATCAGACATTTTTCTGTGTTTTAGGATCAAAGCATTTACATTTTAAAAAGTCATTCACTGGCACTATATATTAAACATGTTGAGCTTTTTAGTTACAAATCTTGCTGTATCTGAATGGTTATGACTGTATATGAAGGTAGACAGGATGCTTATATAAGACATTCTTCACTTCAATCATTACTGAAAGTAAAGCTCCTCTGTGGACAAACCTTGTGGTCTTCCTTGTTATCCTTTCATACTTTTTGTCTTTGCTACAAATAATGTTGAAAACCTTTGCAGTGAAGTGTGTAGCATGGAGATTGTATACATTAATGCAAGCTGAAGGATACAAGATTGATTTATCAATGAAAATAAAATTACTGGTATAATCAATGTGATTAGAACACAAATTTTGAGCTCTGTCCTATGAATTTTATTGCATAATGGCACAATGTAGCTTTACTGTATATATATATCTATGTATATATATATATATATATATATATATATATGTATATATACATACAGAGAGACTGATATATAGATACAAATGTAGATATACATAAAGAAAGGCATTTCTCTTGCTGCATTGTTGGTTAGAATAAGTCCACAACTGTCAGTTTACACGTATACATTATACCAGTTGCAGCCATTCTCATGTTTGAACCAGTGTCCTTGATCTGTGTGTATTGTTATAATAAAGTACTAGCATTTTATATATTTGTGAAATGGTAATATACAACACAAATATGCCTTCAGGGATGCTTCCTGCTGGAGCACCCTGCCACCGGCATCCTGATCACTTGATGTTAGCAAACTTTTTTCAGTCATCCATCCATTATTGGTCAAAGGTATGGTCTGCCATACCAGATTAGTGCACGGGGGGTACAGAACTCGGGTGACTGTTGCCTGTGACAAGGATACAGTACTGAACCTCTCCCCTTCATTTGCCTACTGTGTTATGTTGAGCAAGTCACTAAACTAAATATTACTTTGGAGCTAGGATCTTTAATCATCTCCCAGACTGCCTGCTTAGTAACTGCCTTTGAAACTGTGACCTTGAAAGATGGGTGAGCTCAGGCATCATGCTACTGGGGGTGCGAGATGCCGGATGCATATCAGTTACATATGTAGTGGGCATGTGAGGAAATTAGACAGCTATGGGAAACTTCCAGAAGAATCTAGAGGGAGATATTTCAGATGGAGATTCTAGACTCATGGCAGTTCTGTTTGGAGTTGAGACCATAAGTAGGAAATGGCCTAAAGAAAAACATTTGGAATTACAACCTGCAATGGGGAAAACAGTGAGAGGGTAGAAAGAAGGGAAAATAGTAGAATATACAAAAGAAGGGGCAAACGTGTGTATGAGTAAGGTGGGGCTAGGTAATAGTGAATGGACAGCCAAAGTAAGAACTGGAAGCAGAACTGGGGGAGCACTGCAAATGAGGGCATGGAAAAGGTATAAAATGGGGAAAGGAGAATGGCAGGATCATAAACAGAAAATAATTAAGGAATACGATGGAGATGAGGAAAGTAAAGGAAGATACTTTAAACTGAATATTCATAGTTGGTAAAAAGAGTCTGAAAGTGATGCAACAAGAGATAATAAGGAAGTCTATCTCATTAAATGATCCAATAAAAACATATTATTAATGCAATGTGTCTAATGCGTTGCATAATGTTTATGAGTCCTTATTATGGAAGTTATAATGTAATAATGTGAGATTATTGAAATGTGTTGAAAAAATGTGAAAATCCTATAATGACAAAAAAGTTTGGTCTGTCATATCTCATTCTAGTTGAGAAATGTATAAAATAAAATGATTTGCTCAGTTAAGACAAAATTCCTATCCACAAATTACTAAAGCACTTAGCAGCTGATAATGTATTCCCTGCATTTCATGTAGTAATATCCTTGCTTATTTTTTTCCTTCTGAATGAGCTTTTGCCCTGTGATTGTTTTCTTTGTAAATGTGAAGATATCGTTCTCCTGCTGCTACGGTACTGTTTTTTCTTTACATAGATGGGGGATTGTTATGTATGAGATAAAAGGAATATACAAATTGTGATTCTGGTTAGACTGATGGGAGAATGCCAGGTTATCATTGTATATTGTAGAAATATACAGCTTTACAAGTTAGTGTGTAGGTGCGTGGCTGTATTTGTGTGTGTGTGTGTGTGTGTGTGTGTGTGTGTGTGTGTGTGTGTGTGTGTGTGTGTGTGTGTGTGTGTGTGTGTGTTTAAGAGGGAGGTATGATTATGTGTGTGTGTAAGGGGGATGGACATGTGTGTGTGTGTGGGTGTGTAAGAGGGAGGTAGCTGGATAGGTGCATACTTCATAACTGTCCCTGATTTGCAGGGACATTATTTTGATTGAATGTTTAGCTTTGTCTCTCTTAACCCACCTAAAAGTGGTGACTTTTGAAGCAAAAGTGATAAATTATACTTAATAAATAATGACAATTGCTAGAGTTACAGACTTCTTTTACTTTAAAAAAATGTATATTCGCTCATGTTCTATTATTTTGCTAATATATGAAAAGTGTCCCTGATTGTCCCTGATTATTTCTGGATTTGTCCCTGATTCTGTTCAGATTTGTCCCTGATTGGTTGAGAGCTATGGGTCAGTGAGTGTGTGTGTGTGTGTGTGTGTGTGTGTGTGTGTGTGTGTGTGTGTGTGTGTGTGTGTGTGTGTGTGTAATAGGTAGGTAGGTGTTTAGGTGTGTGTAAGAGGTAGGTAGGTAGGTGTTTAGGTGTGTGTAAGGTAGCATACCTCTCAACTGTCCAGGTTTTTGCAGAATGTCCATATTTTTCCCCATATTTTTCATCTGTTCCTCATAAAAAGGACTGACGTTACTAAGTATTGACAGACATTTGAGTTTCAGTCTTCATATCCTTTAGAAAAATGCATACTAATACAAATCTGGTTATTCTAGCAATTTTCTAAGTTCATGAGAGCAATATTTATAATATGTCCCTATTTATTTTAGGCTTTGTTTAGATTTCTTGTACTAAGAGGTTGAGGTGTGTCTGCGTGAGAGTGTAATGTCCTAGTTAGGGATAGCAGGTGGTTAGCAATTTGCTTAGGCTCAAATATTTTAATTACAGGGAACAAGAGCTTGAATCCTCTACCTGAACTACCAAGATGCATTTTTCAAATCAAGCATATACCAATAGAAAAATGTCCAGCCGCTGAAGTATCATTGAATGACTAGACTTTCTATGGGCATATGCTGGGGGACAGAGCAAAATATAAAAATAAAATCAGGTGCATTCTGCAAAACTAAACAAACAGAAATCTACCTGGTTGGCCTTATATGTTTGTGCTGTTCCTCATAAATCTCATCTTTTGTAATTGTTAAAAAAAAACAATACAATGGAGATTCTATTTTCTCCGTTGCTTCTCCTACACTGATACACTGTGCAAGTGTGGGTATGTAAGCCCCATGTGCATGCATAGTACATGCCAGTTTAATTTCTCCAAGTCTTTTGGGTTTCTAATACCATAACAGGAATGGACTCCATTCCCAAGTCAAAATATAATTAAATTCATGAAATTGGTATTGTTTTAATCTTTGATGTTAGCCAAAAGTGCTCTTTGCAGCACCCACATTGTACCCAGAATAAACTCCTTCTGCAATTCATACAGAGTTAAATGTATCAGTAAAGACTGCAAATTCTTTTTTATGAGACCATTTGCTCTTACTACTATTGGAACTGTCTGGGTATCCTTCCACAGTGCCCTCATTTCTGCCTGCAAATCCTGGTATTTTATGACTTTGTGCCTATAAGACACTGTAATCACTGAGTGTAGCAATTTCAGTGATCATAGAACCATAGGAGGCTACTAGGCTGTCAACCCAGAAGTCATTTCAAGCCTAGCCAATTCATCCCAATGTAATACCATAGATACTCTAGTCAATACCTGGGACAGTATTTAGTAATGACTGCCCATGTCCAGGAGGCCTGTGGGTGCTATCACCGGTAAGGATTTATGTGCCCCATCCACTCGTCCAGGTTCCTTTTGAACAGTGTCATAGAGGTGCTCTGCTTCACATGAATTGGCAGCCTATTCCAAAGATGTGTTAGTCACTGGGAGACAAATCTGTCCCTCCAGCATGTCCTATTCAAGTCACAGGCCATATTTAGGTCCATGGAATGGGTAGCTCTAGTCCCATTTGATTTATGGATGTGCAGCAAATTCATTAGGTTTGGGTCAGAGATTGCTCTGTAAGCCAGGCAAAAGTCTCCTCTAAGAAGTCTACATGATACTGAGTATAATGACAAGGACTTTAGTCAGTCTGTGTAAGGCACGTGCTGGAGTCCTTTGATCTTCTTAGTTAGAAACCTCTGAGGTCTCTCCAATTGCCGCAGGTGCTTTGTATGGTACATGCAGAAAGGGGCATTATACTCAACCATGGGCCTGATTAGTGACAAGTATAGAAGGGTTATAACCTCATTTTCTCTAGAGGCGATGCCTTTGCTAATCAAGTGTGTTACATAGAAAGCCTTCCTTACTACAGGAGACACATGGTGATCAAAGTTAAGGTCACAGTCAACTTGTGATCCCAGATTTCTTATCACTTCATAAGTATATAGGGTATTGTTAATTTAATAGTGTGAAGGGTCATTGTTTTTACCAAAGGGAATGATGATGCATTTCTTTGCATTCAGTTTGAGACCGTGACTAAGACACCAGTTGTTCGTCTGAGTAAGACTTTCCTCAAATATACTGACATCATTTCGGGATTCAATAACTGCGCCCAGTTTGCAGTCATCCACAAATTTGGTCAGCCACAGCATCTTAGTTTTGGCCTGAACTTCTGAGAAGTATATACCCAACATTAGGGGGACCAGCACTGACCCTTGTGGTGCCCCGATGGTGACAGGTCTGCTGTTTGATGTGGAGTCACCCACTTTGATACTGTGCGGCCAGTTTTGTTTGCCAGCTGACAACCCATATTACAATAAAGGGGTTTACATTCAGTTTGTTAAGTTTATTGGTAATGCCTGAGTGTGGGATTGTGTCAAAGGCCTTTGCCAACTCAAGGTATGCTGTGTGCACAGATTTGCCTCGTCAGTGGCCCTGATCACATTTTTGAAGAAATCCACCACGTTCAACAGGCAGAATCTGCCCTTGATGAAGATGAATTGGGTCAGATCCAGGATTTGGAGGTCACCTATTTCTTTATTTATAAGGTCTATGATGATATGTTCCATGGCTTTACATCAGACTTATGGGTCTATAATTCCATGGGTCTGGTTGCTAAGCCACCTTTCTGGAGGGGAATAACTATTGCTGCCCTCCATTCCACAAGAACAAAGCCAGTGGTTAGGCTGTAATTGAATAGGGTACTTAATGGTAATACTAGTTCATGTTTTAGTTTGAGTAAAAGACAGCCTGGGATGCCGTCTGGTCCCATAGAGGCTGTGTTTTTTGCCTTAAACAAGGCTATAATGACCTGCTCTTCAGATATGAGATATGTAGGGTTGGGTTAAGTTGGGGGCAAGGTTTGTGATAAGTGTGGAGGGGATAAGGGAGTGAAATTTTCTCCAAATCTGTCTGTAGTGGTTTGCTATCTCTGTGGAATCAGTGTGTGATACCGTTAGTCACTAGTTCAGCACATGCTTGGGGCCTACTTAGCTGTTAAAGGCCTTATGATTATCCTTGGATGTGATTGCTAAGTTTTTTCATAGTTACCCTTAGAGGATTTGACATGTTGTCTTATTTGCCTGTTGAGGCTGAGGAGGGTGCTTTTCCATCGTTGAGGCCTCACCTCAGTTTTCTTAGACAGCAACTTTTTGCATTTGTTGTAGTTTGTTGATGCTGTGTGTCCACCAGGGTGGCTTTTTTTACTTGGGTCTCTGGCTTTGATTCTCTCTGGAACAGCCAAATCTACATACTTATACAAGTGATTGTACAGGCTTTAGTGTAAGCTTTGGTGTAGTTACCACTTCCACCTGGGGGTGGGGCTTGGAATGCATTATACCTTCTCCTAGGAGGGTATAATTTGCTTTGCTGAAGTTTTTTACTCTGACTTTGCCTTTTGTGAGTTCTGGTGTTAGTGCCATTTCAAAGGTGACCGGTTTGTGGTCAGATTTAAGTTATGAGGGTCTGACAGTTGCAGATGTGCATCTGTTTGTCAAGTTAGTGAGGACCAGATCTAGTATGTGTGTTCCTCTTGTTGGTATTTGAACTATTTGTTCCAGGGCATTTGAATTAACAGAGTCAAGGAACCTTTGCACAAGTGAGTTAGGGCTAGAGTAGGTTTCCCAGTTGATGGTGGGATAATTGAAATCCCCCATTACTAGAGTGTTTGGCAATATCTGGATTGACTCCAGTTTGGTCAGGTAAGCCTAGTGTGCATCATAATCCATGGAGGGGGATCTATAAATACCTATGACTTGAATGGGGATCTTACCCACAGTAATCTGAACTTGGAGTAACTCCAGGCAGTTGTCCAGTCTAACTAGCCAGGAAGTGAATTTATCTCTAATATAGATAGAAACACCGCCTCCTTTGGTTCTCACAGGTTCGTTTTGTGGTCTGAAGGTGTGGAAGGCATTGTAGCCTTGAAAGGCTAGAGTACCCTCTGAGGCCTTGATCCAAGTTTCTGTGACTGAACAGAAATGTACATCCTCCAGTAATAGAAGTGCTTCCAGGGTGTGCAGTTTTTCATTTAAGCTCCAACTCTTATTTCATTATTGTTGGCAATTTTCACGTAGGCAGTTTTGTTTTTGAGACCTTGCTTAAAAAGGCACTATGGGGAAGGCAAGACCCTTAGCCAGCAACTGAAAGCCTAGTAGTGCCAGGTGCATACCGTCTCTGGCAAAGAAGTGAGGTTTATCAACCATTTCATCCCAGGCTGACAGGAACTGTATCCCCATTGAATGATACCAAAAACTAAGCCAATTATTGAAATCGATTATTTTTTGTTTATACTGTAGCATCATTCTAGATGAGAGTAATATGCTGCTCAAGGCTAGGGACTTACCTGCCTGGGACATATGTTTTGAGAGCTCAATCATGTCTCTCTTCATATAGTCCAATGAGGTATGTCTCAGGTCATTCATTCCAACATGAGCTATGACAGAATCATAATTTTACTTGTTGCCCAAAGACCTGAGTGCATGCATGATCTGATGAATCCTGGCACCGGGCAGGCAGCTCTCAGGTCATTCATTCCAACATGAGCTATGACAGAATCATAATGGTACTTGTTGCCCAAAGACCTGAGAGCATGCATGATCTGATGAATCCTGGCACCGGACAGGCAGCTCTCAGGTCATTCATTCCAACATGAGCTATGACAGAATCATAATGGTACTTGTTGCCCAAAGACCTGAGTGCATGCATGATCTGATGAATCCTGGCACCGGGCAGCTCTCAGGTCATTCATTCCAACATGAGCTATGACAGAATCATAATGGTACTTGTTGCCCAAAGACCTGAGTGCATGCATGATCTGATGAATCCTGGCACAGCTCTCAGGTCATTCATTCCAACATGAGCTATGACAGAATCATAATGGTACTTGTTGCCCAAAGACCTGAGTGCATGCATGATCTGATGAATCCTGGCACCGGCAGGCAGCTCTCAGGTCATTCATTCCAACATGAGCTATGACAGAATCATAATGGTACTTGTTGCCCAAAGACCTGAGTGCATGCATGATCTGATGAATCCTGGCACCGGGCAGGCAGCTCTCAGGTCATTCATTCCAACATGAGCTATGACAGAATCATAATGGTACTTGTTGCCCAAAGACCTGAGTGCATGCATGATCTGATGAATCCTGGCACAGGCAGCTCTCGGGTCATTCACTCCAACATGAGCTATGACAGAGTCATAATGGTACTTGTTGCCTAAAGACCTGAGAGCATGCATGATCTGATGAATCCTGGCACCGGGCAGGCAGCTCTCAGGTCATTCATTCCAACATGAGCTATGACAGAATCATAATGGTACTTGTTGCCCAAAGACCTGAGAGCATGCATGATCTGATGAATCCTGGCACTGGACAGGCAGCTCTCAGGTCATTCATTCCAACATGAGCTATGACAGAATCATAATGGTACTTGTTGCCCAAAGACGTGAGTGCATGCATGATCTGATGAATCCTGGCACCGGGCAGGCAGCTCTCAGGTCATTCATTCCAACATGAGCTATGACAAAATCATAATGGTACTTGTTGCCCAAAGACCTGAGAGCATGCATGATCTGATGAATCCTGGCACCGGACAGGCAGCTCTCAGGTCATTCATTCCAACATGAGCTATGACAGAATCATAATGGTACTTGTTGCCCAAAGACCTGAGTGCATGCATGATCTGATGAATCCTGGCACTGGGCAGGCAGCTCTCACGTCATTCATTCCAACATGAGCTATGACAGAATCATAATGGTACTTGTTGCCCAAAGACCTGAGTGCATGCATGGTCTGATGAATCCTGGCACCGGACAGGCAGCTCTCAGGTCATTCATTCCAACATGAGCTATGACAGAATCATAATGGTACTTGTTGCCCAAAGACCTCAGTGCATGCATGATCTGATGAATCCTGGCACCGGGCAGGCAGCTCTCAGGTCATTCATTCCAACATGAGCTATGACAGAATCATAATGGTACTCGTTGCCCAAAGACCTGAGAGCATGCATGACCTGATGAATCCTGGCACCGGACAGGCAGCTCTCAGGTCATTCATTCCAACATGAGTTATGACAGAATCATAATGGTACTTGTTGCCCAAAGACCTGAGAGCATGCATGATCTGATGAATCCTGGCACCGGGCAGGCAGCTCTCAGGTCATTCATTCCAACATGAGCTATGACAGAATCATAATGGTACTTGTTGCCCAAAGACCTGAGAGCATGCATGATCTGATGAATCCTGGCACCGGGCAGGCAGCTCTCAGGTCATTCATTCCAACATGAGCTATGACAGAATCATAATGGTACTTGTTGCCCAAAGACCTAAGAGCATGCATGATCTGATGAATCCTGGCACCGGGCAGGCAGCTCTCAGGTCATTCATTCCGACATGAGCTATGACAGAATCATAATGGTACTTGTTGCCCAAAGACCTGAGTGCATGCATGATCTGATGAATCCTGGCACCGGACAGGCAGCTCTCAGGTCATTCATTCCAACATGAGCTATGACAGAATCATAATGGTACTTGTTGCCCAAAGACCTGAGTGCATGCATGATCTGATGAATCCTGGCACTGGGCAGGCAGCTGACTGTGACTTTCTCATTATCTAACCTGGTTAGTGGGACATCCGTGTGTCTCACTATGGAGTCTCCAGTGACAAGAACATTTGTTTTTTAAGTGTTACACCTTAAGGACTTGGTAATCGAGACACTGGTGTTGCTATGTGTTACGGGTGCTGTGGGAACTGTGTTAGTTGTAGCAGTCTTTTCTTTTGGAGGTCTCTGGTGTTTCAGTAAGTTTTATGAGAAAACCTCAGCGTATGTGGATTTATGTGTTGGATGTGCACTATGTGTATGAGTAGTGGTACTATGTGTATGAGTAGTGGTACTATGTGTATGAGTAGTGATGGGTGAGTTAACAGCCTCTTCAGTGTTGCTGTTTTGACTGCGAGAGAGCAGGGATTCAAGATTCTTGGTGTAGATACATCTCTCACACTCAGTACTACAGTGAGTTATTAATAGAGGTCTTGTCTTGTTTTCATGGAGTACTATGTCTGGT
This sequence comes from Protopterus annectens, assembly GCF_019279795.1. NCBI lineage: Eukaryota > Metazoa > Chordata > Ceratodontiformes > Protopteridae > Protopterus > Protopterus annectens. The sequence continues at coordinate 185,546,485 of NC_056734.1, forward strand.
CTTCTCGCATCTATTTTTTGAAATGTTGGTAACGGGTGATCCCATGTGATATAAACTTCATTATACTCAATAATGCGTTGTAGCTCATGTTTCCAGTGCATCTCATCTACTGCAATATTGTAATGCTTGCATAATTCCCAACGCAGCAGTCTTGCCACATTATTATGCCTTTCAGTATACAGACCCACTGCCATTAGTGTCACATACCCAGCAAAAAGATGTGCAACTGTTTCCACTGCTGTTTTACAAAACCCGCATGTGTCTGTTTCTCTCACATGTTCAATGGACTTTTTAAACCAATTTGTAAATTGTCCACTATCCTGGGCCGTGAATATTAACCTTTTGTCTGTTGGTTTAAATTCATCTCTTCTTAACCATTCCTGCATCAGATCCTAATCGACATGAGATTGTTCCAGGAGTTTTCTGTACTTGCAACTATATTTATGCCTTTTCCACACTTCTTCCCTTCTTATCTGATCATTCACCTTATATTCTTTTGTTTTTTGGCATATTAATTTGCTGCCTTATTTTTGTCTACTTCTGGTTTGATTTCCATTCCCGGTTGACAATGATATGCTTCACTAAACTAAGTAGGGAAGTCATCTTAGACTTGTTCTCCTCATGTTTTAAAACTTTCACTATGTTCGGATATTGTGAGATCAGCAGATATGCATGCAGTCCTACCATTACAGATCTATACATGTAATCAGTTTTGAGGACCCCCATACCTCCTTCAGAACGGGGAATATATAATCTTGGTAGGCACTGATTTTTATAAATAATTTGATAAGCATGAAGCATTTTTCTCATTTTCCTCTCCAACTGATCCAATACCTTTTGGGGCCAGACAATCACCCCAAAATTGTCAGTTAGAACAAGAAGAACAAATTGGTTTAGCTTGGACTTTGTTCCTAGATGCCAGGGCTGTTTTCAGTATTAATTTTAGTCTTCTAATGTGAGTATATATATATATATATATATATATATATATATATATATATATATATATATATATATTCCTTACTGAGCTTTGTTTGCATTTGTTCATGTTTTATTGTTGATCTTTTATTAGTTCCCAAATATTTGTACATTCCCTCCTGCTGGAGTTCCTTTATATCACATTCCTATCCCAGACTGATATTTTCTTGGTGCTGCAGTTTTCCTGCATTAAATGTTCCTTTTGCACATTTATCAAGACCAAATTACATTCTTATATCATCTGAGAAAGTTTTGACCACTTGCAATTGTGCTTTCAGTTCCTTATCTGATGAACTATACAGTTTTAAATCATCCACAAAAAGAAGATGAGAAGTCTTTACACTTTGTTTTCTGGGAGCCAAATTGTAACCTAAGTGCACAGCTTAATGGGTTAAGGGCAAGAAAAAAGAGCACCGGTGACAGACTCACCCTGGAATATCCCACTTTGAAATTTTAATCCCTGAGATAATAATTTGTCCTTTAACATATTTTAGCTCCAAAGTGTTTTGCCACTGTTTCATTGTCACTGTAACATAATTGATCAATGTAGGGTGTATCTTATATATCAGTAAGCACTCCTTTATCCATGAATGTGGGATGCTGTCAAATGCTTTTTTGTAGTTTATCCATGCCACAGTTATATTCTTCCCCTTTTTACAATTCTCCATTAAGACTTTATTTAACAACAAATGATCCTTTGTTCCATATGACTTTCTTTTATTACCCTTTTGTTCTATTGTCATGATTGAGTTTTCTTCTAAATGACTATAAACTCTGTCGGCATCAACTCCTGTGTATAGTTTATACATCGTCAGAAGGCAAGTTATTGGTTTGTACTTTTTAGGATAGCTTGCAGGTTTGTTCTTAAGGTGGAGTATTTTTCCTCATGTTAACTAGGTTGGTGTCTGTTTGGGATGCGCATATAAATACTTCTTACTCAGGACTAAATATTTGAGTAAAGATGTTAATACTTTTAGCCAGAAGTTAGGTACTGCATCTGGATCTAGGGTTTTCCATTTAGGAGCTTTTCTTAATTTTGTTTCAATTTCTCTGGCAGTTACTTCATCCCATTGTATATCCTGTATATTTGAACATTTGCTTTTACTTCTTCTATCCATTTGGCATCTTTGTTATGTTTCCCAGGGTATTCATAGATATTTATCCAAAATGTGTATATGTCTTCCTTTTTTGTGGTATTCCTATTCCTTTTGCCTTGTTTTCCAAATCTCTAAAGCATTTTTGGATCATCAATGAATGACTTATTTTGTACTTTTCCGTTATATTTATCTGTATATCTTCTAAAATTTTCTGCCTGTGCTGATATCTTTAGTTTATTATTTGCAATAGTGTATACAATAGATTCTAGTCTGCTCTGATACTGCACTGTGCTTTTATCATGCCTGTCTTTCTAAATATTTTTGTTGATCTGTTCCCCCTTTTGTACTCTTCTAACAGTGACATTTCTTGTTTTAATTGCTTTATAGTTTTCTCTATTTGATACTTCCATAATGGCATTTGATTTCTTCCCTTCCCTTATTGCCTTGTGTTTTTCTGATAAGACTGCATCTGCTATTAATTTAGCTGCACAGCGATATCTCTGTTACATCATATGAATGTCTATTAATAGTTTTCATGTTAATTTGTTTTGTCAGACTTCTAACATTTTGAGTCTTACTGACTTTCTGTAATCTATTTATTTCATTGATCTTAATATGTCTATCCATCTCAATTAAATCAAGCAACTCTTCCCTTAGATCACTTTCTTCTAAGCTAAAGGCACATTCTTTGTTCTACATTTATTGTGGGCATTCTGCAGAAAATTCCAGAATATTTATCTGCAACACATTCTCTTGAGCTGCATCCTGTGTCAGCCGTTGCCCTTTCATATGGGAAGTGACTTGCCTGTCGCTCCACAACATTAACTATGTCAGAGTCCCTGCTTCTTCCCTTGCTGCAACTCCAACTAAATGTTTGGGTTCCTACTAAAGGCTGCAGAGTATCTTCATCTGGAAACTGATCGGATGCTTCCCATTCCATTGCTTCCTTCCTCATTTGGGGACTCATTTAGTGCTGTGATTTTACCAGAGTTGCATTTTCTACACTAAATCCTTCATTTCACAGGTAATGCATAACCTCAGTTTCTATTTCTTTAACTTCTCCATTACTAATCCTCTTTTATACTTTTCCCCTTTGTTTTCTTATTTTTTTTGTATTGGGAAACGTTCCATATCCAGATGCATTTACCTGTATTTCTCTTGAAATATTTTTGGTGCTGCTCTTTTTTGTATTGGTTAGTTTTGCTTTCTCCTTTGCAGAAATATTGCACCATATTAAATCTCTTTTTCTTTCCCATGTACATATTTCTTCTTCAGATGTCACCAGCTCCACATGTTTCTCCTTACTTTAGGGACTCATTGTTCTATCATGCTGTGAAGTTACCACAGTTGGATTTTCAACACCGAACCCTACAGTTCGCACGTATTCCATAACTTCAGTTTCTATTTCTTTGACTTCTTTTTTACTAATCTTTTGTTCTACATCCCCCTTTTATGATCTTATTTTTTGTATTTTGAAATTTTCCATATCTGGGTGTCTTTGCTTGTATTTCCCTTGAAATATCTTTGGAGCTGCTTTTTTGCATTGATTAGTTTGGCTTTCTCATTTGCATAATTATTGCACCATATCTTTCTTTCCTATGTCCATGTTTCTTTTTTATACCTTTCAAATATCTCTAGGTTTTGTTCTTTATATTTTTACACTTCCTCAGTCACTTCTTTTCCAAACGGCCTAAAATTGCTTTGTCTATATAATATCTTTCATGGGTCTGTTGAATTATTGAACACAAATTTACATTTGCATTTGAAGCTTTTAACAGCTTTTCTTGCGCAAGTATTTTTCTTTCCTCTAATTTCTCTCTTAATCTTTTTGAATATTTTCTATATGGAAATTTTGGACTTCTTGCATAATAGTAACAAGACATACTTTCTTTCTTACAGTCAGTAGTCCACTCTATCTTTTTGGCTCTTTTTTGGCCTGTCACTTTTTGTGTTTTTTGTAGACTACTACTTCCTTCTACAATGGGTGGGGGGCATCCTCTCCTGAGCCTAGCCTAACACCATTGTAGGAATGTTTCTGTGTCTCGAGGATTCTACACTGTCATTTTTCCAGTCCTGGCACTAGTGCACATACCAAGATTGGACACTATTTTATCCTGGGACTTGGGCACCCAACTGTCTGTTTTATTTTTTAACCTATTTCTGTCCATGATATATGTTATATAACATACAGCCTATGTATCAGTGTCATCTTGGTGAGATTTTGTAAAAACAGAGTCCACATCATTGAAGGTACTCACCAAGACTTGAGGATGAATTCAGTTCCAGTAATGCTACTCTCCTTTGCTTGCTGATTTTATCATCTCTCCATTCGAACCACCAATCTCTCCATTCAGATCCCTCATCTCTCCATTCAGACTCCTCAAAAAAACATTAGTATAGGGAAGACAATGTGGAAGAAGACTGAAGTGCCCTTACACAGATACATATTTAAGAAAGATAAGCATTTTCTTACTTAATTTAATTGCATAATAGCAACAATCTACTGCTGTTTGTGTGTGGGTATCAGGATTTACCCACAAATGGCTTTGTTTAGTCACTCAGGCTTTCCTCTCATAAAACCACATTGAACGTGGGTAAATCCTGATATATCCATGTGCAGTTGAAGATTATTGCTTAAGAATTTGAAACTTTAAGGAGTACCCGAACGAGAAGATGGTTCAGATTTTATGGATTTTATGAAAGCCAGGATGACTCTTACCTCCAAAGTTTACAAAATCATTGTTGGAGACTCAGACAGTGATTAAGTTTTCAGCAACTTTATTAAATTGATTGTAGAGTAACTCTAGGGTGATTTTTGGTGGAGCGTATGTGTACATATGAGAATGAACAAGTATTGTAACAGTTTTGGCAACACAGAAAAAATTTTGTAGTAACAGGTGACATTGTATTGGTGGATCATAACTTTTAGGCATGACTTTTGCAATTAGAGAATGTAAGCAAAGCAGGTTCAAATACTGATCATCTTTTCTAGATGTGCCAGATGTTTTCACTGGAGGGTGTCTTGATCTTTATAAATGTTGTGGAAGCTAAGGACAAGCTAAGAGCCATCTATAAAAATCAGTACACTAAGTACTGGAGACTTGTCCAACTTTGTTGAAATGGAGGAGGAATGGAAAGAGTGGAACAGACTGCAGTGGTGTAAGCCCAACTGATTACAGGTGGTAGGAGACAGGTACATTACATATGGATATATGTACAGAGGTATGCCATCACAAAATCTTTTAAGGAGTATTTCTGAAAGGAGGTATTTCTAGTTATGTTTACTTGAGGGTTTATAGAAAATAAAATTTGGGTTGTTCATGAAAACTACTGGAACTGAAGACAGAGTTATTTATTGAAAAAGCATGTTATTCTGATACTTGGTCCTCAATAAAGTTATTAAGTATTAAGAAGACGCATATAATGAGACCCTATTTTTTATTTCATTAAAAAGACATAATACTCATAGCTGGGAGCTTTACGGATCATTTTGTAATTCTTTAAGTTGAGCTGTTGATGAAATCATAAAGATTAATGGCACACAAGGAAGACAGCATTTGAGTTTTACCTATTTATTTTTAAGTGCCAGTTGAAGTACCTTTGATAAAGGATAGGTAAATGGAAGACTGTTAATATTAAGTATGATAGATAAATGAGGACTGCATTGCAAAGAAGGATGAGTCTCTGTTACAGCTTTGTTATCAAATATTCAGGAGTACTTTGTGAGAGATCAGCAAACGTTTATTATTAACGCAAGACTGATAGTGTTTAGTATGATTGATAAATGACAGCAGACTTAAGACAGGTTATGATTTTATATAGTATGAACATGGCTGTTCAAAACTGTTACATTATAAGTCTTGTACTTTTGCATTGATATACATGTTATTATATCTGAATTCATTATTTTAATGTTTCTCTTTATAGGTACTGCATGAAACATGTATACTGTCACATTTAAGATGATTGCAACAAGCAGCAGACATAATGATATATTATGAATTTGGACAGCAGTGCAAAGATGGATGAAACTGTATTACACTTTTATCAAACATTCAATAGCAGAATTGTGCAAGGGATCAGCAAACATTTATATTATTAACACAACAGTGTTGTGAGTAAACAGTGAATGTTTAAATAAGAGATGTTCCTAATTTATGAAAAATCAGCAATAACTAGCAATAGCGTTACTTGTAAAATGAAAATTAATCATAGTTAAATTAAGTTTGCTGCTATGAAGATGAAATGGGTTGATTTACAAACACTAACAAATTTAATCCAGCTTGTGGAGACTTCACATTTTATGGACACAGCTGTACAGAAGTGTTATATTGTAATTGTTGAATCTGTGTGTTTGATAATTGCTATATTTTCAATTCATTTGGAAATGGTAATATGTCGTGGTGGTACAGAGGTAGCGTGAGGTTCTCCCGTTTGATTCTTGGCTTGGTTTGGGAGTGCCTTCTGTGCGGAGTCTGCATGTCCTCCCCGCAGTTGGGTAGTGTTCGAAAGACATGTGTGCGTAAATGGGCTTGCCTTCATTGAAGGTTAGGTGTTGAGCTGGCACCTCGGCCTTTCGTAAAAATCTACTGCCAATCATTAGCGTACCGGAGTTCCGCTGTGGCGACCCCTTACCGGGAAAAAGATGAAAGACAAAAGAAATACTGTGGCACTAAACAAGAATGTCATAATAAAGCATCCTAACACTACGATATTAACTATGACAAGTTTAATACTGTAAAGTAGTATGACTCTGGCCTGCAGTATTATGATGCATTTGACAGGGGCATTCTGTGTGAGATTACTACTGTCATTAGTAGGCAGTGATATAATGTTAGACAAATTAAGGATGCTGCTACATGTTATATATGGATGTATTTTATGACAACAGTATTACTGTGTAGGAGAATAAGAGTTAGTATAATCTCCTAAATTATGGTACAATTTGTTTATTAAGAGAGACAAATGAAGAGGCTTTATATTCAAGATTCTGTAACTTTCAGAAGGAACAGAGATATGTGTTAAACAATGATTGCACAGGAGAGGGTGAGACTGTAACGAAGAGGATTTCTTAAAGTCATGTGTGCCATAAAGTCAAGTTAAAATTTGAAGATGACATAGAATAAACAGTATCCTGTGTTGTTAGTTTTTCTACCTGTTAACGGAAATGAAATAGTAAAGCCTGGCTCACTGGTTAGATGTCTGGTGGGTTACCTCCATTTGAAAAGAGCTGTAGCTAGGGTAGGGGGGGGGAGGTGGAAGACAGACTGGGGCACAAGATGATTGGCAATGGTGATGGTGCAGAAGTGCGGCATTCATTAATTATCAGTATTTCAGCATAACTGGTACATGAGCATTCATTGGCAATCATTCAGTTAAATATAGCCGCAGTTTTAATGAATGAATCTCTATGTATTCTGCAAGTCACTATTGTTACAGGCACAGAGGAGCTTGTTTTTCTTTTCTTCTTTATCAGCAGATGACAGTCATCTAAGCAACACTCATCTGCTCATCTTTAGAATAAAGATCTTCTACCTACAAAAGAGTGAGTACGTGTCTCATTTCTTGATCTAGAACTTTAACGGATCTACAGAACATTTCATCTAGGGACAAACCTACAATTGAATCAAAGCAATTCTGTGCCTGTAAGAGAGGGCCTTCAAAGCTTACTGCTCATACAGTTCTACTTTCTCCTCAGCACTGAAAGGTGGCAGCTGGGTTTTAAATTGTAGGACTAAGCAGTACTAACCCACCTAAGATACAAGGCTCAGACACAAAGTCATAAGTCTTTACAAGGCTGATTCAATGAATGTAGTTAGCTAATTCAGCTCAAACTTTAGATGAACCTTCTGAAATAATTAAGTGTCTTAGGTTTAAGCATTTATAAAAACGTATTTGGTGTTTTAACTATCTGAAATATCAAGACTTGCAATGTCAAGTCCAGTAGTATGGAAACCGAATAAAAGAAAATACAGACATATATACAAAGTTTAAAACTGCCATTTCTTGGAATATTCCCTTGTCTCTGAAGTATCTCAATCTTGGAGTTGGTGTATATAAGTTCAGGGAGTGTGGGGGGCTTGCACCCCATTAGGGGTTGCAGTGGGGATTGTACCACTACAAAAACAAGTTTAAATGTGAAAAGAGAAGTTTCACATTCACTTTTTTGTCTTGTTTTTCAGCATTTCATGACTTGGCATTGCAAGACTTGATATTTCAATAGTGAGCCCTTTGAGATATGTAGTAGTCCTCAGTCAGCCCCTGTGGACACCCAATTCATGCCAAAAGTAATTTTAACTCTGGAAACTGTCTTACCAACCAGTCCTCTGAAATTATAATAAAGGAATCCATTTTCCATCTCAGATCTTCTTCTCTGCTTATTTATTGTTGTTCAAGTAACCTGAGTGCATAGGAACAGACAGCTAATAAAGGGGATGTTCAAAAGTTCTACCATTCTTGAAAATGGGAACCAGCATAATGGGTTATCATCCAGCTTGGTCTCCTTCCAGGGCATGTTATAACCATTCCTGAGCTACAGAGCACATATAAAAAACTAATGTGCCCATGCATAATGAGTACGATGCTGCTTTATTTATAGTACTGCAGTACCCCATACATATAACCATTCCTGAGCTACAGGGCACATATAGAAAACTAATGTGCCCATGCATAATGAGTACGATGCTGCTTTATTTATAGTACTGCAGTACCCCATACATATATTCCTGAGATACAGGGCACATATAGAAAACTAATGTGCCCATGCATAATGAGTACGATGCTGCTTTATTTATAGTACTGCAGTACCCCATACATATAACCATTCCTGAGCTACAGGGCACATATAGAAAACTAATGTGCCCATGCATAATGAGTACAATACTGCTTTATTTATAGTACTGCAGTACCCCATACATATAACCATTCCTGAGCTACAGGACACATATAGAAAACTAATGTGCCCATGCATAATGAGTACAATGCTGCTTTATTTATAGTACTGCAGTACCCCATACATATAACCATTCCTGAGCTACAGGGCACATATAAAAAAACTAATGTGCCCATGCATAATGAGTATGATGCTGATTTATTTATAGTACTGCAGTACCCCATACATTTATTTATAGTACTGCAGTACCCCATACAAAGCCTAATGTAACTTGTTTCCATTTTCACAGCATACTGTCAGGCTGCAGCTGGTCTTATCAGATGCAGTACATTCGGAAACACTCATATGGACCTCTCAGTCTTTTGTATATGAGGAAAGTCTCTTATAGACCATAATAAAGCAAAATGCAATTGAACAAAAGAGCCATTTGCAAAGATTCTGCTGTAACCTAAAACTAATCCTTTTCATACTTCATTATACTTCACAGTTGAATGCACCAAAAGCATAAATCCACATACATCTGCATATAGGTTCATAGGTTCATACTAGGCTATCTGGTGCCTCAACGGATCCTGGAAACTATCGCCCCATAAGCCTGACTAGCTTGGTCTGCAAAGCTATGGAATTCATGTGAAGTATAATGAAGTATGAAAAGGATTAGTTTTAGGTTACAGCAGAATCTTTGCAAATGGCTCTTTTGTTCATAGGTTCATACTAGGCTTTCGCCACCCATTGTAAATTAATTTTGCTATGCCCTTTTTCGAGGTTAGTATACTGTGCCTCTGTTTAACAGTGACACAGAAGTAATACCCAGGGTAAACCTATGATCTCCCATCCACTCATCAAGATTCCTCTTGAAGAGAGTCAATGAGGGACTCTGCCTAACCTGGACTGGGATTTTATTCCAGAGTGAATGGAGCCTCTGGGTTATGAATCTGTCCCTCCAGCATGTCCTATTTATTTCAGTGCTGAGGTTCAAGTCTCTCAAGCGCGTAGCTCGATGGGATTTGGATTTTCTGAGGTGCGGCATGTCCATTAATTCCGGGTTGGACATGGCTTTATACGTCAGGCACAGATCACCTCTGAGCAGGCTGTATGCCACTGAGTAGAGCTGGAGTTTCTTTAATCGGGCAGCATTTACCATCTGTTTGAGCCCTTTGATCCTCTTGGTGAGGTAATTTTGGGGTCTTTCCAGTTGCTGCAGGTGTCTGGTAAGTTACATCCCAAAAGGGGCATTGTACTCAATTATGGGCCTGATGAGGGATGAGTAAAGAGGCACGATGACCTCCCCTGATCTAGATGTGAATCCCTTCATGATTAGGTGGGCTATATAAAATGTTTTTATAACCACTTTGGCCACGTGGTTGTCAAATGAGAGATTGCTATCAACTTGGGTCCCCAGGTCCCTAATTACTTCATCTGTACTTAATGGATTACCACCTATGTGGTAATTTGTGGGCACTTTGTTTTTGCCAAAGAGGATGACTATACACTTTTTGGCATTTAGCTTGAGGCCATGGCTCTGGCACCAGTTGTCTGTTTCTATGAGGCCCTTTTGGAGTATGCTTGTGTCGGCTGGAGAGTCGATTATGGCGCCCAGTTTGCAGTCATCTGCGAACTTGGTCAGCCACAGTCCTTCCGTGTTGGCCTGTACCTCCGAGAAATATATACCGAACAAGAGAGGTCCCAGGACTGAGCCTTGTGGGACGCCACTTGTAAATGGTTTGGAGTCTGACATGGCTCCAGCAGTTCTAACCATGTGGGTTCTGTCCTTGAGCCAGTTTGCAACCCATCTAGTGACATAGGGGTTTATATTTAAGCTGGTGAGCTTATCTATAATGCCCGAGTGGGGTATTGTATTGAAAGCTTTTGTGAGGTCCAGGTAAGCTGTGTGGACCACCTTCCCCTCGTCAATGGCCTTGGTGACTGTTTCAAAGAAATCGACCAGGTTTAAGAGGCAGGATCTGCCCTTAACAAAGCCAAACTGGGTAGGATCCAGTGTCTGTAGGTCCCCAATATCTTTATTTATGAGGTCCATGATGATCCTTTCCATAGCTTTGCAAACCAAGCTAGTCAGGCTTATGGGGCGATAGTTTCCAGGATCCATTGAGGCACCACCTTTGTGGAGAGGGACCACTGTTGCTGTACATCACTCTTTGGGTACATATCCTGTAGTAAGGCTGAGATTGAGCAGTAGTTTTATGTTTGGGTTTAGCTCTTCTTGGAGTCCATGTAGGACGCAGACCGGGAAACCGTCTGGTCCCATTGATGCTGTGTTTTTTGCTTTGGAGAGGGCGTCTCTTACCTGAACATCTGAGATGTCATGGGGGCAGCACTCTGCTGGGATAGATATTTACCCTTTTGGTGGGGGGGGGGGGAGAAGTTTGCGATGAACATGTCAGTTAAGATGTTGGCAATGTCTGTTGGTTCGGTGTATTTTTTGTCATTTTGGACTAATTCTGAGCATATCTGGGAATTCCCACCCAGGTTCCTAACATAACTAAAGAAAGCCTTGCGATTATCCTTAGTGTCCTGTCCAATTTTTCTCTCGAAGCTGGCCTTAGACGATTTTATGAGTGCCCGTAGTTTTTTGCTAATACTGATCAGAGATGCCTTCCCTTTTTGTGATTTTGCTCTATCATGTAGTAGCTTCCTCCTTCTATTGTATAATTTGTTTATGGCTGGGGTCCACCAGACAGGACATCTGCCTTTGGAGGACTGGGTCTTGGTTTTATTTGGGATTGTATGATCCATGCATTCCTGAAGGTGTTCATAGAATGCGTTTATAAAGGATTCTGCGGTCTGGGCCGTATTTTCCACAGGCCCGGGGGCTTTGAAAGATTTCACCTCAGTTTTGAGGAGTGTGAAATTTGCTTTAGAGAAGTTTTTCACTGTAGTTTTCTGGGCAGGAGGTGGGGTCGGGATGTGAATATCCAGTGAGATTAGTTTATGGTCTGATCTTACCAGTGAAGGATACACTTCTGGTCTGGAGCATAGAGTCCCCATGTTGGTGATGATCGGGTCCAGTATGTTTTCCCCTCTTGTGGGAGTGGTAACAAGTTGTTCCATAGCATTTGAGTTTATAAATTCTAGGAACCTTTGGGCTAGGGTGTTGGAGCTAGAGTAATGCTCCCAGTCTATGTTTGGGTAGTTGAAGTCACTCAATATAATGGTATTTGGAGAGACCTTCATATTTTCCAGTGTTCTCAGGAAGGCCGAGTGGGGTTCCTGGGTTTGGGAGGGTGGTCTGTAGCAGGCTATAAACTGGAAGGCAGTTTTACCCACTGTTAGTTGCACATGGATAGTCTCTGATGCTTCGTGCTGTGCCACCAACCTGGAGATGTGGGTATCTTTGGAATATTGATAGTCCCCTCCTTTGTGGTTCGGTCCAAGTTTTGGGGCGAAAAGCATGGTATGAGGTATAACCTGGTAGTGCTGGGGTGCTCTCGGGAGCCTTGAACCAGGTTTCTGTTACTGCACAGATATCGATGTTCTCCATGCTAAGGAGAGTTTCGAGTGTGTGCATCTTGAGGTTTAGACTTCTGGCGTTGAGTAGCATTACTCTTAGTTTCTTATCCCTTGTGATACCTATGGAGGTGGGTTTGTCTTTTTAGCCTTGCCTAAAAAAGGCACTATGGGGGTAGCAAGAGCCTTTGCCAATATCCGAAAGCCCAGGGGTGACAGTTGAAAGCCGTCCCTAGCGAAGCATCGTGGCTTGTCAAGCATGTCATCCCAGGCTGGCAGGCATTGGATCCCCTTTGAATGACACCAATACTTAAGCCAATTGTTGAAATTGATCATCTTGTCTTCATATTGTGACATCATTCTTGGTGAGGATAAGATGCTACTCAAGGTCAGGGTCATACCGGCCTGGGCTACATGCTCAGAGAGCTCCTCTATGTCTCTTTTCATGTAGTCCAGGGAGGTACGTCTCAGGTCATTCACACCAGCATGGACAATGACCGAGTCATATTTGTACTTGCCTTGGAGTGACCTGAGTGCTTGTGTTATGTGGCGGATCCTAGCGCCCGACAGGCAGCTCACTGTGACCTTCTCCTTGTTCAGCCTGGTGAGCGAGACGTCAGTGTGCCTGACGATAGAGTCACCTATTACAAGTGTATCAGGTGTGTTGTTTAGCCTTAAGGGCTGTGACTGTTTGGCACACTGGCTTTGTGAGCTATGTGTTGCACGTGTTTTGTTTTGGGGTAGCGGTTGCTTGGGTGTCTGCTTTGGAGGTCTCTGCTGCTTAGGCAGATTTTTATTTAGAGCCTCCGAGTATGTTTTTGTGTGTTTATGTGTTTGGTTTGCTGTCGTGGTAGGTCTGTGTGAGACTGGAATTGTAGTGAGTGTGGTTTCCTTCTCCTCCTGACTGGTTACACCAGTACTGAGTTGAGAGAGCTTAGCCTCCAGTTTGGCTATATGGTTGCATCTCTCACATGTGTTGGAATTTGTTGGGAGGAGGAGAGGGTTGTCTGTGTACATGAGGCAGTTGTAACATTGCCTCAAGATTCCCAGATTCACCAGCTGGACCGGAGAGGAGATTGACAACTGACTTTTGGACATGCTAGAATAGTATTGGGAATTTCTTTATAACTGAAAAAAAGGGCCAATGGGGAAGAAGGTACTCAAGGGGAGTTTGTGAGGGTGTAGTGCTTTTAATTTTTTAGTGCTGACTTATATAATTGCTTTAGTGAGCAAGTGCCAGGTAACTTAAATGCAATGTGTTACAGGTAACTTAAATGCAAAAACGACAAACAGTAACTTTATTTCAAGTGAAACAAGGAAATAAGTACAGTAAGCAATGCAGATATCACTAGGGATCCACAGAAGCGCTGAAAAGCCGTGTTTTAAGTGGAATTAGCATTTCAGGGAAATAACAAGCAAACAAACATCAAGCATACAAACAAAGCTAGATTCAGCAGGCCTGGATCTAGTCTATGCTACAGCAAACAAGGTGTACCAATTTCAGTAAGAAACAGTCCAAATATGCAGGCACTATAAGCCTCTAACCAGAAATTCCCAGCTCAGAAGGGCAGAGTCCAGCCTCTCCTCCCACAAGAGTGCAGACCACGAACATTCTTAATGTAAAATAACTGGCCTGAAGCCCAAGTGCTTAAACCAGAATTAATACACTTTTAGAATAACAGACACTGAGCCCTCAATCAGCAGTTCCCAACTTAGAAGGATGTAAGCTACCTGTTCTGCCACTACAGTGCAAACCACAAACCTTCTTAATGTAAAACAACTGGTCTGAAGCCCAAGTGCTTAAACTAAAAGGCTTAGAATGAGTTACACCAAGCAGTAATAAATACAACTGAGTACTTTTAAGATGACGCAGAAGCAAAATAAAGTAGGAAGAAACACAAATACAGTAAAAGCAGATTTTTTTTTTTTCACAACTGAACTTCTTAAGTAACAGAAGGTTGAAACCTGAGACAGCTTTTAAGAAAGAAATCTCAAAAGAACCAATGAGGTGCTTAGTCTAAGCTGTAGTCCAGGTGACCTCAGTCAGCCAATGACCTCAAACAATTCTCTCTCACTGAAATGCCTGATGGCTTTGGCTAAACCAAGATGTCCCTGAATATGTGCTCAGACACACAGCCTCCACAAACACTAGGCCCAAATACAAGCCTGAATATGGAAATGCTACAAATATCCCCACTACTTAGAACAAACTGCAAAAATGTTTCTCACAGCTGAAATACAGCAGTGAGCCTTTAAATGAAAGTTTTAAACAGCTAAAGGAGCCTCTAGAAAAAAGTTTAACTGCAACAAGTTTTCAGAAACAAACAACCCAACAGATGCTTAATAAAAAGGAACAATTTCCAGTTAATACCTCACATACAGTAAAACTAGCTAGAAAAATACACAGTACACAAAGTGCTATAAATAACAAAGAAATAAAGAACAAATTAAACAAAAAAGCCACTTAATGTTATATATTATAGCTCCGAGTTTCCTCAGTGTCCTTCCTTCGATTAGCTCAGTGTGAAATGGCAGAACACTCACAACTGAACTTCTTAGGTTTATTAACATGTCTACTGTTATACCCCAGGAAGCTTACATTTTACTGTACTGATAATTTTGCACTTTCACTTATTTATTTATACACTTTGTTCAATGTGTTTTAACTGCTTCATATGCTGCATATTTTGTTGTCATTTTTATCTGCTGTATTTTGTTGTTCTCTGAGCAGTGGCAGAAATTATATATATATATATATATATATATATATATATATATATATATATATATATATATGTATATATATATTTATATATATTATATATTTTATATATATATATATATATATATATATATATATTTATATATATGTATTTATATATATACATATATATATATATATATATATTTATATATATATATTATATATATTTTATATATATATATATATATATATATATATATATGAGAGAGAGAGAGACACACACACACACACACACACACTCACATATATAAACATATATATATATATATATATATATATATGTGTGTGTGTGTGTGTGTGTCTCTCTCTCTCTCTCATATATATATATATATATATATATATATATATATATATATATATATATATATCTCCCAGTGTTCTCTCCTGTCTATCTGATGAATCTGGGCATCTTGGAACACTGTAGCAATTGCCTCATGTACACAGACAACCCTCTCCTACAACCCAGCACCATAACCTGTGAGAGATGCACTTATCTAGACAAACTGGAGGTAAAGCTCTCTCCAACCAAGACTGAAATTGACAGTCAAGAGGAGAAGGTAAACACTTGCACCACACCACACTCATCACATAGTCTCACTAAATCTACACCACCAAAATCCACACATAGAAACACAAAAACATTCGTGGAGGCTCTCAATAATAATCTGCTCAAGCAACAGAGACCTCCAAAACAGAAATGCAAGCAACCTCCAACCCCCAACACAACCCAAATGACACATAGCCCACAGACTCAGTGTGCCAATAAACAACAGCCCATAAGGCAAAACAACGTACCCAACACACTCATTATAGGTGACTCTATAGTCAGGCACACTGATGTCTCACTCACCAGGCTAAACAAGGAGAAGGTTACTGTCAGCTGCATGTTGGGTGCCAGGATCTGCCACATAACCCATGCACTCAGGTCACTCCACAACCAAGTACAAATATGACCCTGTCATTGTCCATGTTGATGTAAATGACCTGAGACGTACCTCCCTGGACTACATGAAAAGAGACATGGAAGAGCTCTCCGATCTTGTAGCCCAGGCAGGTATGACCCTAGCCCTGAGTAGCATCCTGCCATCACCCAGAATGATACCTAGGTACAAGGACAAAATGATTGACTTTAACAATTGGCTACACTTCTGGTGTCATTATAAGGGGATTCAGTGTCTGTCTCCCTGGGACGACATGGTCAACAGACCACGATGCTTTTCCAGAGATAGCCTGCACCTGTCACCCCTGGGATTTGGGATACTGGCTATGGGTCTTGCTGCCCCTATAGTGCCTTTTTTAGGCAAGGTTCAAATGACAAATTCACCACCATAACAGGAACAGGCAAGCAAAAACTGAGAGTAATGCTACTCAATGCTAGAAGTCTAAATCTCAAAATGCACTCACTCAAGGCACTCCTTAAAATGGAGAACATCGACATCTGTGCAGTGACTGAGACCTGGTTCAAGGCTCTAGACAGCACCCCTGCATTACCAAGCTATAACTCATACCACATTTTTCAGCCATCTAACCTGGACCAGAACACCAAAGATGGAGGTGTGTCCATATTCATTAAGGATATCCACACCTGCAGGCTAGTTGCGCAGCATAATGCATCCGAGGTTAAAGTTCAACTAACTCTGGGTAAAACTGCAATCCAAATTGTAGCTTGCTACAGATCCCCCACCATGCCCCAGGATTCCCACTCCCCTTTTCTTGATCTACTTGAAAATATTAGGGTTCAACCAAACACCCTAATAATGGGTGATTTCAACTACCCCATCATTAACTGGGAAAACTACTCATGTACCAACTCCTCCGCTCAACGCTTTCTGGAATTCATAAATTCCAATGCTCTGGATCAGTTTATCCACACCGTCACCAGGGGCAATAATATCCTAGACCTAGTCATTACCAACATGAGTGACTGGTGTTCAACACCTGAGGTCAACTCCTCATTGGTCCAATCCAACCATAAGCTAATCACCCTTGATATCCACATCCCGCCCCCATCCACCATTAAGGAAACCACAGTAAAAAATTTCTGCAAAGCCAACTTCATGCTTCTTAAGACAGAAGTGGTGAACTTCATGACACCCATGCAGATGGACAATACAGTTACGACTGCTGAATCCTACACAAATGCACTCTATAAGCACTTACACGAGTGCATGGATCATGCTATCCAAAACAGAACCAAGACGCTATCCTCCAAAAAAGGAAGCCAATCTGGTGGTCCCCTGCCATAAACAAACTCTACAACAGAAGGAAGAAACTGTTGCAAAAGAGAGTAAAATCCCATGAGTGGAGGAGCTCCCTGGTCAGCCTCAGTAAGAAGCTGAGATCCCTTATAAGATCCTCCAAAGCTAGCTACGAAAACAAAATCACCACTGATTCTAAGGGCAACTACAAAGCATTCTATAGCTATGTCAGGAATCTCAACGGCAACACCCAGATCTGCTCTGAGTTACAGCACAACAACATGAAAATTACAGAACCAACTGATATTGCCAACATCCTGGCAGATAGGTTCAGTGCTAACTTTACCCCCCCTCTCACCCCCTAAAGGGCCCATATCTATACAGGAAGAATGCAGAGTCCCTGTAATCACATCTATGCAGGTAAAAGCTGCACTCTCTAAAACCAAAAACACAGCATTCACGGGACGGGACAACATCCCAGGCTGCATTTTACATGAACTTCAGAATGAACTGGCTCCCCACCTAAGCACCATGTTCAATCATACTCTCACGTCAGGCTTTGTGCCCACTGAATGGTGCACAGCAACAGTTATCCCACTCCACAAAGGGGGAGCCACCACTGATCCCGGGAACTATCACCCTATTAGCCTGACGAGCCTGGTCTGCAAGGCCATGGAACGTATCATCATGGAACTCATAAACAAAGAAATTGGTAACCTACAAACTCTGGACCCCACCCAGTTCGGGTTTGTGAAAGTCAGATCATGCCTTCTGAACCTGATCGACTTCTTTGAGGAAGTCACCAAAGCTGTAGACGAGGGTAAGGTGATTCACACAGCCTATCTTGACCTCGCTAAGGCTTTCAACACCATCCCCCATTGTGGAATTATAGCTAAACTCAGTAAACTAGGTATAATCCCTACGTCACAAGATGGGTGCCAACTGTCTCACTGACAGAACCCACACTGTAAAAGTTTGCAGACTCCAAATCTGACTTCAAACCAGTGACAAGTGGAGTACCACAGGGTTCAGTCCTGGGACCTCTCCTGTTTGGTATCTACTTCTCTGAAGTACAGGCTAACACAGAAGGCCTCTGGCTAATGAAGTTCACAGATGACTGCAAACTAGGAGCCATAGTTGAGTCCCCAAATGATGTTGACACCCTACATGAGTGCCTCACTGAGACAGATGCCTGGTGTCAGAGGCATAGCCTCAAGTTCAATGCCAAAAAGTGCATTGTCATCCCCTTTGGTAAAAACTCTGTACCCATGAACTACCACATAAATGGCAGTCTACTTAACGCCAAATGTGTGATAAGACACCTTGGGACCCAGGTGGACAGTAGTCTCTCCTTTGATAATCATATTGCCACAGTAGTCAGGAAATCCTTCTATGTGGCACACCTCATCACAAAAGGGTTTTCATCCAGGAAAAAAGAGGTCATTGTTCCCCTCTACTCAGCACTCATTAGACCCATTATAGTGTACAACGCTCCTTTTGGAATGTACCTCACAAGACATCTGCAGCAGCTGGAAAGGCCACAGAAGTACCTCACAAAGGATTACTGGCCTCCACTGACTGTCTCAAAAATCTCCAGCTTTACTCTGCGGCATATCGCATACTCCAAGGAGATCTCTGCCTAACATATAAAGCTATGTTAAACCCAGAGCTGTTGGACATGTTACACCTAAAGAAATCCCAATCCCTCCGAGCTACATGCTCTAGGGACCTAAACCTTGTCACCACAATAAACAGGACACGCTGGAGGGATAGATTCCTGTCCGAGAGACTTCCTATACTCTGGAACAAGCTACCCATCTATGTCAAGCAAAGTTCTTCATTAGCACTCTTCAAGAAAAATCTTGATGATTGGATGGAAAATAGGAAATACACCCTGGGGATCATTTCTGTGGCTCTGCTCAACAGGGGCACAGGAAATTAACTTTCTTGGGGGAACCTTGTTGGCTAGGTTTACTTAGGCCCTTGGGCCGATAGCCTAGTATCTACCTATGAACCTATGAACCTATATATATATATATATATATATATATATATATATACACATACATATATATATATATATATAGAGAGAGAGAGAGAGAGATAAATGTATAGAAATATAGTGGAAAAGCCTATTACCCTGGTCTGTAAACAACCAAATAATAAAGAGTGGAGGAAGAGAGATTAGAAGACAAAAAAAGCAGTGGGGCAGGAGGTAGAGAGTACCGCTGACAGGGAAATCTGAATTTGAGAGGGACAGAATGAGAGATTATAAACTTCTAGTAAGACAGGAAATGGAAGCTAACTGAGGACTTTGATCATGTGGGTCCAGCCAACTGGTTCAGGACTATACCAAGAAAGGACAACAAAAATTATGGTGTGTTTCTAACCAAAGAAAAAGAAATGACTGAATATCCAGTGAAGGTACTGTTAGCTACTGGTATTAATGCCACTGTGTGGTTTAGAGTGGGAAGAAGGGTAAACTACAAAGATAAGAATGATGGTTTTGGATTTCTAGGAAAGTAGATTCTACTGACCTGGGATAGAGAATCAAAAATGAATTAGAAGTCTAAATCTTACTAAGGAAATAAACAACCTAGGATTTGAGAAACAGGGAAAATGTCAAAAGTAGGAAAAGGCTAATGGGGCTATGTAGAAATCAGGCCAACGGGGCTTATGTAGAAATCAGGCCAACGGGGCTATGCAGAAATCAGGCCAACGGGGCTATGTAGAAATCAGGCCAACAGGGCTTATGTAGAAATCAGGCCAACGGGGCTTATGTAGAAATCAGGCCAACGGGGCTATGTAGAAATCAGGCCAACGGGGCTTATGTAGAAATCAGGCCAACAAGGCTTATGTAGAAATCAGGCCAACGGGGCTATGTAGAAATCAGGCCAACGGGGCTTATGTAGAAATCAGGCCAACGGGGCTTATGTAGAAATCAGGCCAACGGGGCTATGTAGAAATCACTTCAAAAGATACAGACGATAAGAGGAAATAAAGAAGGAGTGGAGACGTGGAGGATACTCAATATGAAGAGGCAAGTAGAAGAATATCAAACTTGGTGAGGGCAACAAAGACACAAGCTGGAAGAAAGATGTCAGGAAGTCTCAGGGAAGGGAAGCAAGTGTTTTCTTGTGTATTTAACAGAAAGGAAGAGCAGATAAATAGAATTTGCCAGGCTGAGCAAATCTGTGAGGGAGATTGGAGAAGATTAGGGAAAAGAGAGAGGTGCTAAATTAATATTTTGCTTTGGTCTACATGGAATAAAGTAAGAATGTTAGACTAGATGGGAGGCAGGGTGGAATGGGGAAGGTAGTGAGCAGAAGTTGAAATAGAGGGAAGTGGTTACCCTTAAGGAGTAAAACACAGAAGGGCCAGGTGAACTTCCTCAAACCAGAGTGTTGGGAGATCACCTGAAAGAGATCATCATCAGATCACTGACCAGTGCAGAAGTGCCTGAGAAGTATAGGGTAGCACTGTGGTACCTTTGAATAGAGAAAGTAGGAAAAATCCAGGGTACTATAGGCCTATTAGCAGCTTAAGTGTAGTGGCAAGGAAAGCTATGGAGAGAATCTTGAGAAAAGGCTGGGTGCTTTACTTTTCTGGAGGACAACAATCTTTGAGACAGCAACACCCGTTTGATTCATGGCCATAAAGCACTATCAGTCAAACAAAGTTCAGTTTTGTGATAAGGTTACAGGTAAACTTGTCAGGGGAGTAGGCAGGGTCACTTGACCTTCCATCAAGTCCTGTGACTTAGTCCCACACAGGTGACTCATAGGAAGACTGGAAGGATGAGAATAAAAAAAGTTACATCACAAAAATCATTGTGTTTTTAACAAGCCTGGTGTAATCATATTCTCTCTTAATTCTGTTATTTACACTTTCAAAAATGTACATGAAGAACATACTAGACCTCTTTTAAATGTCCTGCTAAGAAACTAATGTATAAATTTAACTAATTAACAAAGGTATGTTTTGTTAGAACTGCAACAAAACAAACTAAAATTATGACTATAAGTAAAGGGGGTTGTTTGTAATTATAAATTTTAATGAGTATAAAATGAAACTGTTAAAATGTTCTCTAATTACAGGTTTTATGTGGAAATATCTGAAAATGAACTTTTGAAGGCTTTCAAGTAAAATGATGTTGCAACTACCAACTTGGTCATGGAAGGTCTTATTGATGGTACCTTATACAGTTATTTTCATGTCTAATTCCAAGTCTAGACTCATTCATAAACAGCATACATAACATATACAAGAATGTGGTGGACCCACGTTATGCTCAATAGTAGTAGCCACTGGTCTAATTCCAAGTCTAGACTCATTCATAAACAGCAGACATAACATATACAAGAATGTGGTGGACCCACATTATGCTGAATAGTAGAAGCCACTGGTCTAATTCCAAATCTAGACTCATTCATAAACAGCATACATAACATATACAAGAATGTGGTGGACCCACATTATTCTCAATAGTAGTAGCCACTGGTCTAATTCTAAGTTTAGACTCATTCATAAACAGCATACATAACATATACAAGAATGTGGTGGACCCATGTTATGCTCAATAGTAGTAGCCACTGGTTTTAAAATTGGACCACTGGCAATTTTTGTCGATCACCACTTATAACAGTTGATGAAATGCTTTCTACAATTTAGACAGTACTCAGCTGACATAAGAGGGATAACAATGTTTGTTTCTGATGATGCTGACCTCCTTTTGAATATAGGCATTGATTTGATCTGTTCAGTTATTCCTTAGCAGCTAGATATAGATTGATATAGATTTCTATTATGCACAAGTGGGCTATGCAAAAATTATACTTTAAATTTAATTTGTAAGTATCTAGAGCTAATATAATTTTTTTCTGTGTCAGTATAATATTTTTCAGCAGAAGAGTGGTATGGCTGGACCACTATGGCTTCCAGTTAAGTATAGACTGTTTTGGTCTTTTAGATGTCATTTATATATATGTATACATTTGTTTTGAAAGAATGCAATGTTTTACTATCATTTTACTTATGATATGTTATATGGAGGGTTGTCTAGATATCTGAATAGAGGCATTTTTTAAACTTACCATTTCAACTGATTTTCAAGTTGTCTCCTTCTTAGGCCTTTGGAGTTAAGTACCAGATTTTATTGCATTGACTGATTTTTATTCATGCAATGTTTTTACCTATACTATTTAATGAGCTCTAAAGAGTTTCATAACCAGTCTGCTGAAGTTCTGTATATTGTCTGGAATTAAAATGTTTAATAGTGTATGCATTTATACAGAATAAAAAGCGTTATTTTCACTGGGAAATGCTTTTAACTGATTTTTTTTCTTCTTCTGAATGTTTGATTTTTACAGTTTGATTCTTAGGCTAATGTTGGGGTAGGACCAGGACCTAGGCATAGAATTGCTGAATGGTTAAAAAGTAGGACTCAGATGATGTCAGGATTTAGGATTAAGAAAAGTAACTAGTGGTATACCACAAGGATCAGTCCTGGATCCAGTACTAGTAAATACTTGTATTTTGTAGACGTGTTAGAGAACTTAGAGCAGGGTAAACCTCTTTGTTAATGATAAACAATAGATGCAGGTGTGACATATGGTGATAAGCTAAACAAGGATATGGAATGGCTGTCTAAGTAAGCATAACAACAGCAGCTGAAGTTGAGTGCAGACAAATGCAACATACTGCACTTGGGCCATTATAATCCTGGAATGCAGTATCTGTTTGGGAATGGAAGTCATGGATCAGAGTAGGACAAGCATGTAGGGTGCAGATCCCACCTGGACTGGGCAACCAGCAGCAGAGTGTGAGGGCAGTGACAACAGTGAACTGAATGGCAGAGTATTTTTCCAAAATCAGACAGGTAATGATTCTATTGTTCTAGTCCCTACTGTGTACAGTTGTGAAGGCCATACATGGAAGTGGACATCCGGTGGTTTGAAGGAGTTCAAAGGAAAGCCAATAAAAAGATGTGTGCAATGGAAAAGAAATATACAACCAGAAACTAAAACAGCTGAAGCTTTACTCTCTAGAGGCCAGAAGGATCACATGGTACATGCCAAGGGTGCACAAGGCAGGAACATATCAAGGAGTCATCATGAACAGAAAGGACCGAAAGGGAGGATGAGGTAAAAACAGCAGCTCATTGGGATTAAATACTCCCTAGATTTCCAACAGGAGTACTAGAACTGGTGACAGAGAGGGAATCCACAGAGGCATTCAAAAGGGCATCAGGCAACTGCGAAAAGATAAGGGGGACACAGACTAGCAAGATACCTGTCTTCTTCTGCCATTAAGTAAACCCGCTTAATGTCATCTAACACATTTGTGAAAATTGGGAAAGTCCACTTCAATTTAACATAACAGGCAGACATTCCAGTACTGTAGAGGGATAAAGCCCTGACTATGACCCGGGTGACCCATGTTTGATTAGGGGCTGCAGCACCTGAAGGTTGACACGTAGTATGGGGTGTTCCTGTCCTGAAAGAGTGGCTGCCTGCTGGCATCTCTTTGTGGAATTCTAGAGGAAGCTGAAACTAAGTGAGTGATAGACATCAGGCTGGAGGGCAGAATAGATGGCACAAGGCAATACTAGGGCTGTAGGGGACTGTGCATGCCATAGTTTCCTCATACCTAATGAGACATAGCTTGAAGCTAGATATAGATGGAGGAACTATAGGCCATACAAAAATACCCAGACCCTATGAATGGCACAGCACTCATGCCACTCGACCCATGCCTCCTCTGAGAGAAGTACAATTGTTAAAAGTTGAGCCCCCAGACAGAAGGATATCCAAGCTTATTGGGCAGGGAGGAAAGGCTTGAAGGTAAAATAGACAATGAGCAACAACAGCAATGTTGTCATTACATTCCTAATAAAAGGTAAGTTTCTTGTCCAAGCTGATTCTATTTTGACGGAAAAATTAAAGCAACACAGATGAACCCCCAAGATACGATAAATTAGACATATTTACTTGCTGTGTCTCGCAGATTGTATTAGCATAAAACATCTGTATATCCAGATAGCCATGGCTTGGTTTAGAGAATTGTGGTTATCATAAGCCCACTTTCATGTCAGATGATTTCCCACTCGTTACCAGAGTAATTTCCTCACGTGACTATTTCAAAGGACAACAAAGTTTAAAGTTAGCATTTTCAGTGATGCCCTACAGAGGCATTATCAGGTTTATATTTTTAGACATATAACCCTTCCCAGGGACTGCTTTTGAACCAGAAAAAGTGGAAGCATGCATTATCTTCAGAACTCGTATCTATTCAGCTGTGTCTCACAATGATAAAGGCTTTGAGCTCTTAAGAGACTTTATCCTGTAGCTGTAAATGTGATTCCATTAGTCTCAAGTTGCCTGCTGTGTGACTAAGCTTGTCAGTCTGCTAGCCATTGCTTCAGGTTAGTACCTGAAAACAGGTGCTTGTACCCACTGGGTTTCCCTAGTTAAAGAAATGTTTCCAGCAAGTGCATTAGTTTGTTTGATTTTGTTGTTTGTATCATAGTAAGGTAGTTCAAATATATTATGATAGTTTGTTGAAATATTTAGAGAAAAGTTGCACAATTCTCCTAAAATGTAAAGGCATTTGCCAGTTTTCAGGTTATTTAGGAAATGCAGTTGCACAAACCAGGACTTTCTTGCAAAACAGGGGACTTCCAGTATTCCTAAATAAATTGCATGTTCGCTCTTCATAGGTTAAGGCAATTCTCCCCATCCAAGCTGTAAAATACCTACATAAATGGAAAAAAAGTGTTCCCTTACTCATTGCATGTGGTCCCATCCCTCAACTCTTCCTGTATAAGTAGTCATGTCAGTAAATAGTAACAGATTGGGGTTAGAGGTGGAGTTGAGGGCCCAAACAAAGAAATAAACAAGTTACCAAGTAACAAAAGTCAGAAGAAATAAATAGTCTGACTTATTTAAGTCTTTATTTGAATTTGTGATATGTGCCACCCAACAGGACAGTGGTAGCTCTGGGCACTGTCTTCTGTCTGAACAATGATCCCCAGAACTAACTGATGGTAGCACATACTAAATACTGGAAAAGCAAAGAAAGTATAAACTAAAGCATGCTGCGTGATAATTTCACTGTAGTTTCAAGAGCAAATCAGATACATTTAGCCAGGTACCTCACCTTTTGCCAGTGCATTTGTCATAATTAAATCACCAAGGTTCAGCATGTATTTGCAATATACATAAACTACAAGATGTACCAACTACATCACTGGAATTTGTTTCTCTCAGACATTCTACTGCTCCTTTCAGGGGAATCTTTCCCTAAATATAGCTGTAAATATAGCATTAAGCTAATGTTACTTTTCTGAACTGATACAAAATTCTGAATGCAAATGAAAATTAAACAAGAAGATGTATGTCTGCCGAGCTCCACTAAACCACAAATGCATTTGGCACCTATCCATGCACACTTAATTTGCTTTTGTTCCTTTAGACAATTATGTAAGAACATTCCATCTGCTTGTTCACTTAAGTAAGTTAATATCATAATGCATTCCATTATATTACAGGCACCCTGGCAATCTGATGCATTATGTACACATAATTACATAGAACATAAAACAGCTTTGATGAGATGGGTCTTTATCTCATCACAGTAGTGACTTTATGTGAATTTAGGAAAACCAATTAGATTATAAATATTATTCAACACTGTAAATGCAGCCGAAGGCCGGACTTGACTTTGAGAGAACTGGAATGAGAGACAAGTATTTCATGGTTATTGACATTTTTACAAATGAATATGTGGGTAAAGTATCCTAGAAACAATTTCAGAACAGTGCAAAGAAGAAAGGAAGAGAGTCTAAGGAAATAATTTTGACAGAATTAATGGAAGAAGGAGACAGAGATAGGAACAAAAAATACCAAATGAAACTGAAATTTAAGCTGAGATAAATCTCTTAGAAAATATAAAATGGCCAGAAGTATTAAAGGTTTTGGCCAGACTGAGTTCTTGCTTCTTTTAGGATGTGGTCAGGAAGAAAGAGAATGAAGGGAGGAGGGGCAGATATATGAATAGTAACTTATTAAAAACAGACATGTAGTAAGTCAAAAATAAGTGAAAAGTCAAGGCTCAAAGATAGCTGGGTGGGCTGTAAAGAATGCTGGTGATCTTTAGCTGGAGCAGTGAAAAAATCAGATTATTCATTTTTAAAATATGTATGATGTCACTGTTAGAGGCAAGAAAAATGGCAACGGAATCATTTAAGTAGCCAAAGAGGAATAATCAGCAGGGAGTTCCAGCAATTGACATCTGTGAAGACCGGCATATGTGAGAGACAGGTACCATATTGACATATAGCATACTATGCCTGGTACCACCTGAATACAGAGGAGAATGTGTATTATAGTTAAAAAGTGCTATACAATGTACCTATGTGTGTGTATATATGGCTCATTACGGAATACCGAAATTCCACAATGCCGAGACAATGAATCCTGAGGACCAGAATCTCGGGATTGCAGAATCTCAAAACTTAAAAAAAAAAGCAAAACATTCAACAAACTATTCTAACATGTATGCAGGGAACAACCCCCCTGCAACCCTTCACCCCCTGCAACTTAAACATACCAACTCCGAGATTGCACTACAGTGGAGTGAGCAGCAGAGTTCCCGTTCCGCACTGTACGGCAATCCCCATTCACTATGTTCGAGATTCTGGTCCTCGAGATTTAGAATTTCAGGATTGTGGAATTTCAGTATTCTGTAGTGATCCCATATATATATATATATATTATATACACACACACAAATACTATATGTAAATGTATATGTATGTAGAAACAACCCATAAAATGCAGCAGTGTCTCATCTACTTTTTTTCTAAAGCATTGTGACCACCACGATTATCTCATAGTGAAAGAAATTTCTTCAGAAGTGCATTGATCTACTGGTAGAAAAAATGCTGCCTTTAATTTATGTATTTATTCACAATTTGGTGACCAGGTGAGTGGGCTGGTCTAATGACCTTTTTCAGCTATGACCTGGGTACAACAGTACTGTTAAAATATTTTACAGGAGTATAAATTTGAAGTTAATGCAGTTGCAAGAAACATTGCTTAGTAAAAGACTGTTGTTATACACTACTTATGTAGAATTTATACAAATAGTTACATCATGTTCAAGACTAAACATTCACACACAACTTGCCATTGTGACCTGCAGACCTGGCAAGTGTCACAAAAGCATGTGTACTTAGATTAATGCTGTAGGTGCTGCCAAAGTTTTGTCTTGAATGTCTGAAGAATTTCTATGTTTCTTATATCAGTGGGTAGTTGCTTTCACGCAGCTGGTCCTATCCTAGAGAGGGCTTTTTCCTCCTATGGCTAGTTTATATTTAGGCCTGGTCCATGTAAGTGAACTTTCTTGGTTGTTCCTTAGGGAATAGTTTTGTTCCTTGATTTAGAGTATGCATTTGAGTGGTGGGTACTGTCCATATCTTAGAATTCTAAAGGTTAATAAATTAAAAAGAAAGGTAACGCTGGTAGTTGTCGGTAACCAGTGATCTTTTTCATATAAATTACAGTGATGGCAGTTAGTATCTGCAAGCAAAGCAAATCTAAGTATTTTATTTTCAGCTATTTGATTTTTTATATGTGTTTTTTTTTTTGAAGAATGAAGACTTTATTGTCACAATCTTTGCATCTAGCAGACAGAAACATTTACATTTTCAGTGAATATTGATGACAGTGGCCCCTAAGCACCAGCATTTGCACTGTGCCAGCAGACTTCTTTGGCTTTATGACATGCACAGTCCCAGAATGGCTATTAGACACGTGCCAAGTTTGCAGAATATGGTTCTGAGCCTGACAGGACTGAACAGTGATGTCATGATAACCCACAGCCTGAAGATAAAACACACCAGAAAGTGCACAGCCAACCAAGCTGCTGCTGAATTTAAAAACTGTTTAAAAAATCTCCCTAATGCAGCTTTGTAAACTCACTGTCTTTCTTTCACATCTTAATTATCTACCTGGCTAAGGGTATGGATGCCATAGTGATGCACAATCTGTATGATGGCACTATTCTCACAGTCTGTATGATGGCACCATTCTCACAGTCTGTATGATGGCACCATTCTCACAGACTGTATGATGGCACCATTCTCACAGTTTGTATGATGGCACCATTCTCACAGTCTGTATGATGGCACTATTCTCCTGCTTACTAACCTGATGTGCTGTACATTTCTTGCATGTGAACTAGAGAAGGGATACACTAGGAATGCAAAAAATGCATATTTAACTTAGTGGAGCATCTCACACTATAAAAGTTACAGTAACACATGCACACACACATATACATCAGTGAATTTAGTAGCAAATACATATCCATACCTGTAGATGACTATATTATGTAGCAAGGCATCAGTATAACAACAACATATAAAATATCTGAGCCATGCCCAATAGAACACAATATATGGTCTTTAAAAATGTATAGGGTGTTCCACAGTAATAAGATGAAAAAGTAATGCAAATAGAGACATGGTATGTTAACAGTAACATGAAACACTTTGCACAGGACTTCTAAATGTTCTGAAAGTACCATATAAAACAAATCTTCATTCACAAAGTCATAGGGAGCACAATGTGAACAGAACATTTTATGTCAAATGTCATTATGTTTGTTAATTCTCAGCCTGTAAATCATATGATTAATATCAGGCTACCTACATCTATACCATGCCAAATGCTGAGCCACACTGTGAACTGTCATGATGCTGCCAGTGTTATTTTAGTTTTATTTACTTATTATGTATGGGATTATTGTTATGTTTTGTTTTGTTTTTCATGTTTGTCTATAGTACTGTATTACACCTAATGTGTTGTATTGCTGGTTAATAGTTTTTGACACATTTTTTTAAATTCTGCTAGTGCACAGTTATTTGTTACTCATCAAATGAGTAAATATTTCTTTCTGCATCCCAGATGTGGTGACTGTATTTTTCCTAGGTTAACTTTGCCTTCCATTCTGCTACCACAACTGTGTCTTTACAGCTTTTCATGCATCTCCCAAGTATAGGAAGTCTTTTCCTGTCTGTCTTTCCATTCCAGTGTAACACTTTCATTGCCTTCCCGATCTTTTTTTGTTTGCTTTTTATTTTTTGTGTAGTAGCAGCACATAATGGCCAGTTAGTGCACAGAAACATGCACATTGTTCTGCATATTATAGGCAATAGATTGTTTTTTTGTGCACAGCTTTTGGATTGTCGTATTATAGTTTATTTCTCTGTTACTGTGTTCTCAAGTTGACTGCTTTTGGGAAGTCAAGTACAATTATGCATTAGTTTACAGCCTTCTGAAAAGTATGTTAGTCTTTTAACATTAACGCAGTATGACGGTATCACCACTGCATTCTGCTGTTGCTTCTCATGTGTTTTACAAATCTGTACCCTAATCACAAATCATGAGAAACAATCTGGGAACCACTTGCAGTCTTTGTCAAGTGCAGAATCTGTCAAGAATAAGAAAGATTTCAAAAAGCTCTTGAGTATAGGCTGGTCTCTGTGCATCTATTGCTATACAGACTGAAGTCAAGACACTGGAGGAGACTCTAGTGAACATGCAGCCAGTGTTTCTTGTATATCTTAAGTGCAATGAGAGCCCATATAGCAACCTTGATGGCCATAGTTCTTTGTAGTGACTGCAGATGGGGAGACTCCACCTTTGGAAGTATGAGGTTCTGTGCATTGCAACAATTAAGCCAGGAGGAATGGATCACTGTGTTTTGATCTTTTGGAGGGTTAATGTATTGTACAGGATGAAACAAAGGATCTAATAACATAAAGCTGTTGATTTTTCATACATTATGCCACAGAGTCAGGAACAATATGAAGATTTTGACCATTTGTACAAAATCCAAAGAACAATTTCCAAGTGCCGTATCAAGAGAAATGTTGAGTCTTCCCCATTCCCTTAGCTAGCTATATGGATCCACAAGCCATATTTAGCTTCTCTCAGGGTGTTAAAGTATTTAAGTCCAGCACAGAAGAAACTAAGCCACCCTATTAATGAGGAAATCCCAGTGCAGAGGCAATGCCATACATGAAAAGCAGCTATGGCAGCTGGTGATGTCTAAATGTGATGGTTTTATCTGACGGATCCCTTACTTGAACACATCATTTATGTAATAAATATATTAAATAGTATTACAAGGATTGCAGATATACTTTGCTAAAAACTTTGATATTCATTAAGTGGCAGCAGAAGAAAAGACAAATATAGGAGTACAGTCAAACGCTTTTTATTTTTAGTGTAGCTTTTCCATTGCATGGGTTACGATAGTAATGAGTTTCAACTGTTTGAGCATAATGATTGAGGGGAAGGGAGCAGCATGACAAAGTACATGTTAACATCTATTTCTGATGTTGATGTCCTTTTGTAATGGGAAATCTCTTTTTAGACAACAATAAGTCTTTACAGGAATAGAGTTCTGACTATGACCCAAGTGGCCCATATTTTATTAGTGGCTCAGATCCTGGTCAGCAAGACAGGAGGGATTGGCGCACCTTCCATTCCAGGGGAGCACACTGGGCATTTTCTGTAGCTCACCATGTTTGAAGGAAGGAAGGACAGGGAAAGAGTAACCATGCTATGTGCTCTGGGCAGGGACACATGCTCAGTACCACTCCTCATTGCTGACCAAGGCCTAATGGCTTGATGACATAAGCACACCAGGAGGAGGGGAATTAAGGATATATAAATTCCCTGCAAACTGCAGAATGATGACTTCCTGCTTGGTCCCCATTTCACTCTCAGAATTTGGTGCCTCATACCCTGTGGTAATCCACAAATGGCACAAGGCCATGTGTGGCTTCTCCAAATACAATACAAAAGTTCTGAGTTTAAAACTTCTGTTTGACTGCAACTGATTTTTAGATTTTTCTACAGTTAAGGTTTGGATTTTTCCATTACTTTTGATTTTGGTATTATTACATTACAGTTTGTTGTATTTTAAACTTTGTTTTTTTCTTGAAGTCTTAAACATTGTTGGCTAGGGGCAGTTAGCAAACATACTGAATAGGAATTGTATCTTGCTAATTAGTGGGAGGGGCATATTTATTCACTTACCCTTTAAAACAGCATTCAGTTTACAATTGTATAGCTCCAGTTTCTGACACCATTATACAACATCATAATTTTAAACTTCTTGACTGTTTCAGCTCACTTGATATAGTTAAGTTACATATTGAACATTTAGCTATAATATTTGTGCCACAGAATTGAGGACTGATGACTGCGAAAAGAAAGTACACAAATGCTAATCTTCCTGGCTAGTTACTGCTCCAAGCAGCATGTTAATAGTCTTCTGATAATACACTTGTATAACAAGTATGTACTTCAATAAGTCCTTCAGCTGACACACACACACACACACACACACACACACACACACACATATATATATATATATATTCTGTACATATTGATTTAATAATTGCTCAAGGCAGTATCTGTTACAGCTAATAAAAGGCAGCATCTTAAAATAATCATAGACCCATGATACACTGAAGAGTACTCCTGAATTTCACTTATCGCATAGCATGAAACACTGCTGTCATACAGACAGCATGTAATTCAAATTCATGTTTACATTACTTCTGTTTCACAGACATTACCATTGTATGCATATAATTCTAATGGAAGTATACCACATGTTGCCATAGCAACGTAGCATGCTAGTTGTCAAACACTCAAGGGGAACCTGCTTAATAATCACAGTACTGCCTGAATAAGATGGCCTGTGGGGAGGCTCATAATATATCACTGATCTATTAACCACTGAAGCAAGATTTATAGCACTATGGGTATTATCCCACCAATACTGTTTAGATGAAAATTAATTTATTATTTCTCTTAGATGCAGTGTACTTTCACCCCATGCCCCATTTATACATATCACAAAAATGAGTTATGACATGAGCACAGATACATTATGTAAATTCTGTTAAGTCCTGCATACCTAAAGATTTAATAAAATGTCTGTATTCGTCTTAGGATATATGGAAAACAATTTTGTCTTTGGTAAAAAAATAAACATTATGTTTTATTATAGACATTAAGAAAGGTGATAACCCAAAACGAAATCTGCTTAAGTGCTTGATTTTTAAACTTCACTAATTGTTGTCCTATCCCTACCTGCACATTAGTACAACTAAACTAATAGGAAACTACTCCATCGCCAGTGGCAACAATATTTTGTCCACCTGTTTAAGAAGGTGCTATATTAAATGACCATGGAATATATAGATACTACCTTTATATCATAGCCAACCATTGTACTTGTTTTTTTAACATTTTCTAACTTCTTTCTCAGAAGAGGGAAATGTAGGTTAAAGGATAGGTAGTACCGTTTTGGTCAGCTTAAGCACAAGCTTGCTCTGGACTCACATTTGTCTAAGTATCAAGTAGTGATCCACCACAAGAAGTCCTATTATCTTTCCCATGAGATCTGCTTCAGCAAATCATCAACCAACATTGTTGTGTGGAGTGGGGTACCATGTAGTCCAAAATATCGGACTGTTTTTTTTTTTTCCTGATGAGATTGTCCTCATCAGATCACTGTTGTCACATACCTCAAATTCAGGAAATGACACGCATCACTGGGACTGGAGCTCACCTCTGGGATGTGGTGAGTTTCCTGCACCTGAATATGTGATTACCTGCATGCACTTTACAACTTCTGCATTGGATCCATGCCCCACTAAACTTGTTCTAGGACCCTCAGGGGACATGGGACCATTTCTTTCCCAGATTGTCACCATTTAACTTGATAATAGTTCCTTTTGTTTCACATAAAGGAGACCTTGCTTACTCCCATTCTCAGTAAAACTGGTTTATATCCTGACAATCTGGATAATTACTGTCCAATCTCAAACATTCCTTTTGTTGGTAAAGCATTTGAGAAAGCAGTATACATTCAGCTGGAGTCCTGCCTGTATGATCTTTTCCATTTCATATTTAGAGCTTGATACAGTACTGATACATCCCTTGCCAGAGTTCTGACAACCTCCTGGTCACAAGGGATAGTTGCTATAATTCCATCTTGGGCCTTCTCAATCTCTCATCAGCTTTTGTTACTGTAGGTTAAGCTATTGTTTTGGACCCTTTGGGAATTATTGTGGTGTCTTTGTATAGCCCTAAAGTGATTTAACACCAAATTATTTGGATGTACTCAAAACATTGTATGTGGAGTTAATTCTTCTTTGTTCGAGGCTCTAGATTGTGAAGTAAGTCAGTCCTCCAATCTTGGTCCAATTTTTCACAGGATATATACTGCCACTGAAGGAAGGGGTTCATTGAAGAAGTTTGCTATATCATTGTTTTGCTGAAGACACCCATAGGTTCATAGGTTCGCTGGAGGTTACTAGGTTATCAGCCCATCACCTTGAATAAAACAGTCCGTGCCGTTTTTATCCAGCTTGGTTCTGCTTTCCAGTTTTGTTTTGTTTTTTGTTTTAAACAGTTTGAGTGTATATTAGGTTATCAGCCCAAGAGTTATTTTAAGCCTAGCAAAGCATATCCCAGATTTATGAAGATATTGGTGGCATGTGTCAATACCCCAAAGGATTTTATGGTTTTGATCTAGACATGTACATATAAAGCATTCACAGGCTGCTACTGTCTGTAAGGGACATAGATGCCAAACCAGAGGTAAATTTGCAGTTTTCCATCCATTGGCCCAAGTTGCATTTGAACAGGGTTAGAGGTGAGCTTTGCTTCACAAAGACTGGAAGCCTTGTTTTACAGATGTGCAACAAATGCATCAGTGTATGATCAGGAGATGCATTATAGGCTAGGCATAGATTGCCATGGAGTTGTCTGTAGGAGAATGAGTACAGGGATAGGACTTTGAGATGGTCTGCATAGGACTTGATGTTTATTCTTGTATTCTTTTAGAGAGGAGCCTCTGTGGTCTGTCATGCTGTTTGAAATGCCTGGTCAGGTACATTCTGAAATGTGCATTGTATTCAGTGATTGATCTGATGAGACCCCAATATAATAGAATAATGAGCTCCATGGATATGGATGCTGTGCCCCTACCTATAAGTTGTACAACATAGAATGATCTTCTCACAGCAATAGACACATGGTGGTCAAAGATCAAGTTACTGTCAAGATGCATTCCCAGATTTCTGATCACTGAGTCTACTTTTAGGGATGCATTATCATAATAATTTGGTGGGTGCCTTTCCACTATTATGCATTTTTTTCACATTGTATTTTAGTCCTATGGTTCTGGCACCAGTTGTTTGTCTGCATCATGCCTTCTTGAAGGTTGTCTGTGTCATAAGGAAAATCAGTGGCCAAGACTAGTTTGTAGTCATCTGCAAACTTGGTCAGCCAGAGGCTCTTGACATTTGCTTTGACTTCACAGATATAGATGCCAAAAAGGAGAGACCCCAGCACTAATCTGTGTGTGGTTCCACTACTACTTCTTGGGTCCTAGACCCAGATTTCTCTCTCATTCCTGCAGCAGTCTGTTTCGGCTGTCAACCATTTGACACAAGAACTGGAATACATCCATCAGTGTCTGGTCAGTAATCAGCGTAGACTCATATATGATGGTGGAAAAGGTGGATCATGCAACTCTTAGGGATTTTTGTGTCAGTGTTGTCTCCCTGGCACTTCTAACAGTAAAAATGAGTTGCTTTTTGTGTCAAATGTGTGGGATCTTGTAGTAATTATTGATGACAGGCTGACACTCAAAGACCAGATTTCAGTCTTAATCAAGTCTTCTTGTTTCCATTTTTCAGAACATCATGTTGACCATATACCTCATTCAATCTCTGACCCCCTTCTGTAGTACATGTACTTATCTCCTCCCACCTTCACTATTGCAATACTCTACAGCTAGTATTTTCCTAATGCTCAACTTGCTTGCTGACAGATAGTGTTGACCTCCACTACTCAATTTCTTCCTGAGATCTCTAAGTTCTGTCTCATTCCATCAGATTTACAGACCCTGCACTGGCTGCCTATCAAGCAGTGCATAACTTACAATGTCCTGCTATTAGTCTGTTTAGCTTTGCATGGCCTGAGTCCTTCATACCTCCTGTAGGTAACATATTTATATACCAGCTCCGATATTACTATACCTTAGGCAAAAGGGAGTATTCCAGGAACTGCTATCTTGGACTTGGCATATGCTATGATATATACAAGTCCATTTTTGGCCATTCACTCTGTATTTTTAGGACTTGTGCATGCAGGTCCTGACATTTCACATAATGACCTTTTTGGGCTCTTCATATGTTTTCTAATTCTATTGTAGTCTTACGTCATTTAATGCATTTTTCTTGGAGTTTTGTAAGTTGTATATTTGGTGTAAAATGTAATTTTTGTAAGTCTTTCAGCATTTTAATTGATGGGCTTTCAGAGGAAATGGCCAAATCCCTTTTGTGAGTGATGTAATAAGTGGCACCGGTTTAATATTTTCTTCAAAAAACTGCTCTGTGAATAAATTTGATACTTACTGGTTTTGCTGTATATATGTATAATAGTATTTGACTCATTTTCAACCTCAACTTCAAAATGACAGTGCTTATTTATGTACAGATTAAAGCAAAATTAAATGTACAATATAGTGGCACATAAAAAGCTATTTCAAAATGTTACATAATTTGAGTCAGAAACTCTAAATTCAAATGTAATTAACACTAGTATAAAACCAAGATTTAACAAATCAAATCATTATTTAACAAGACCAACATCAAATGATGTAAATCGGTTGAAGTCACCATGTAAAAAGCCCCCCTGTCAAATCTTTAAAATCTATACAAAGTTAAATTCAGCAAAGAAAAGACTTTGAAATCAAGATCCAGAATCTGAAAATCAAAATCTATTCAGCAGTGCAAATGTAACCGCAGTTTTCAAGGCCATAGACCATTTAAGCTCACTATCATAGGTTCATAGGTTCATAGGTAGGTACTAAGCTATTAGCCCTAGGGCCTATATAAGCCAAGCCAAAAAGGTACCCTGGCTTTCGCCACCGAAGAAAATTATTTTCCTGTACCCCTGTCGAGCAGAGCCACAGAAGTGATCCCTAGGGTGAATTTCCTATTTCCCATTCAATCATCAAGATTTTTCTTGAAGAGTGCTAATGAGGAGCTCTGTTTGACATAGATAGGTATTCTGTTCCAGAGTATGGGAAGTCTCTGGGACAGGAATCTATCCCTCCAGCATGTTCTGTTTATTGTGGTGACAAGGTTTAGGTCCCTAGAGCGTGTAGCTCAGA
This sequence comes from Protopterus annectens, assembly GCF_019279795.1. NCBI lineage: Eukaryota > Metazoa > Chordata > Ceratodontiformes > Protopteridae > Protopterus > Protopterus annectens. The sequence goes on from NC_056734.1 coordinate 185,583,157, forward strand.
GGGATTGGTATTTCTTTAAGTGGAGCATGTCCAACAGCTCTGGGTTTGACATAGCTTTGTATGTTAGGCAGAGATTGCCTCTGAGTAGGCGATATGCGACAGAGTAAAGCTGGAGTTTTTTGAGACAGTCTGCATAGGGCATCTGTTTGAAGCCAGTAATCCTCTTTGTGAGGTATTTCTGTGGCCTTTCCAGTTGTTGTAGATGTCTTATGAGGTACATACCAAAAGGAGCATTGTACTCTATAATGGGTCTAATGAGTGATGAGTAAAGGGGAACAATGACCTCTTTTTTTCTGGATGAGAAACCATTTGTGATGAGGTGAGCCACATAGAAGGATTTCCTGACCACTGTGACGATGTGATTATCAAAGGAGAGACTACTGTCCACCTGCGTCCCAAGGTCTCTTATCAGACTTTCGGCATTACGTAGACTACCACTTATGTGGTAGTTCATGGGTACAGAGTTTTTACCAAAGGGGATGACAATACACTTTTTGGCATTGAGCTTCAGGCCATGGCTTTGACACCAGGCATCTGTCTCAGTGAGGCCCTTTTGTAGTATGTCCACATCATTAGGAGTTTTGATTATGGCTCCTAGTTTGCAGTCATCTGCAAACTTTGTTAGCTAAAGACCTTCTGTGTTAGCCTGTACTTCAGAGAGGTAGATACCAAACATGAGAGGACCCAGGACTGAACCCTGTGGTACTCCACTTGTCACTGGTCTGAAGTCAGATTTGGAGTCTGCTACTTTCACAGTGTGGGTTCTGTCCATGAGCCAATTGGCAACCCATCTTGTGACATAGGGATTTATACCTAGTTTAGTGAGCTTATCTATAATTCCAGAGTAGGGGATGGTGTTGAAAGCCTTGGTGAGATCTAGATAAGCTGTGTGAACCACCTTACCCTCATCTATGGCTTTGGTGACTGCTTCAAAGAAATCAATCAGGTTTAGGAGACATGATCTGCCTTTTACAAACCCAAACTGGGTAGGGTCCAGAGTTTGGAGATTACCAATATCTTTGTTTATGAGTTCCATGATGATACATTCCATGGTCTTGCAGACCAGGCTAATGGGGCAGTAGTTCCCGGGGTCTGTCGTGGCTCCCCCTTTGTGGAGTGGGATAACCGTTGCGGTGTGCCATTCAGTGGCACAAAGCCTGATGTGAGGCTATGATTGAACATGTTACTTAGGTCGGGTGCCAGTTCATTCTGTAGTTCATGTAGAAAGCAGCCTGGGATATTGTCAGGTCCCATGGATGCTGTGTTCTTGGCTTTGGAGAGTGTGTTTTTTACTTGTGCAGCCGTGATTACAGGAACTTTGCATTCTTACAGTATAGAGATGGGCCCTCTAGGGGGTGAGAGGGGGGTAAAGTTAGCACTGAACCTATCTGCCAGGATGTTGGCAATATCAGTTGGTTCTGTATATTTAGTGCCATTGTGCTGTAACTCAGAGCAGATTTGAGTGTTGCCATTGAGATTCTTGACATAGCTATAGAATGCTTTGTGGTTGTCTTTAGAATTAGTGGAAATTTTGTTTTCATAACTAGCTTTGGAGGATTTTATGGGGGATCTCAGCTTCTTACTGAGGTTGACCAGGGAGTTCCTCCAGTCATGGGATTTTACTCTTTTTTGCAACAGTTTCTTTCTTCTGTTGTAGAGTTTGTTTATGGCAGAGGACCACCAGATTGGCTTCTTTTTTTTGGAGGACAGCATATTGGTTTTAATAGGGATAGCATGATCCATACACTCGTGTGAGTGCTTATAAAGTGCATTTGTGTAGGATTCAGCAGTCGAACCTCTATTGTCAGTCTGCATGGGTGTCATGAAGTTTGCCACTTCTGTCTTAAGAAGTGTGAAGTTGGCTTTGGAGAAGTTTTTTACGGTGGTTTCCCTAATTGGGGGTGGGGGCGGGATGTGGATGTCTAGGGTGATTAGCTTGTGGCCGGATCTGACCAATGAGGAATTGACCTCTGGTGTGGAACACTGGTTGCCCATGTTGGTAATGACCAGGTCGTGGATATTGCTGCCCCTGGTGGGGGTGTGAAAAAGTTGATCCAAGGCGTTGGAATTTATGAATTCCAGAAACCGTTGAGCAAAAGAGTTGGTACATGAGAAGTTTTCCCAGTTAATGGTGGCATAGTTGAAATTGCTCATTATTAGGCTGTTGGGTTGTACCCTAATACTTTCCAGTGTATCAAGAAATGAGGAGTGGGAATCCTGGGGTATGGTGGGGGGTCTGTAGCAAGCTACAATTTGGATTGCGATCTTGCCCAGAGTTAGTTGCACTTAGATAATCTCAGATGCATTATGCTGTGCAACTAGCCTGGAGGTGTGGATATCCTTAATGAATATGGACATGCCTCCACCTTTAGTGCTTCATTCCGGGTTAGGTGACCGAAAGGTGTGATATGAATTATAGCCTGGTAATGCAGGGGTGCTCTCTAGAGTTTTGAACCAGGTCTCTGTCACTGCACAGATGTCGATGTTCTCCATTTTAAGGAGTGCCTCGAGTGAGTGAATTTTAAGGTTTAGACTTCTAGCATTTGAGTAGCATTACCCTCAGATTTTGCTTGCTTGTACCTGTTACGGTGGTGAATTTGTCATTTGAACCTTGCCTAAAAAGGCACTACAGGGGTGGCAAGAGCCTTAGCTAGTATCCGGAATCCCAAGGGCAACAGGGGCAGACCATCTCTGGCAAAGCATCGGGTCTGTCGATCATGTCATCCCAAGCAGACAAATACTGGATCCCCTTAGAATGACACCAGAAGCTTAGCCAATTGTTGAAGTCAATCATTTTGTCCTTGTACTGTGGTATCATTCTGGGTGATGGCAGGATGCTACTCAGGGCTAGGGTCATACCTGCCTGGGCTACAAGATCAGAGAGCTCCTCCATGTCTCTTTTCATGTAGTCCAGGGAGGTACATCTCAGGTCATTCACACCAACATGGACAATGACAGTGTCATATTTGTACTTGTTGTGGAGTGACCTGAGTGCGTGCGTTATGTGACGGATCCTGGCACCTGACAGGCAGTTGACAGTAACTTTCTCCTTGTTTAGCCTGGTGAGTGAAACATCAGTGTGCCTGACTATAGCGTCACCTATGACTAGAGTATATGTAGTATTTCTTGACCACTCAAAAGCATTTGACACCATCTCTCACCCCTACTTTTGGCTGCAGCAGAAGAAAGAGGGAGTATATTAGTATAAGGAACGGTGATTGGTGATTTTTTTTTTTTTTTGCTCTTAAATGGAAGAGTGAGAGGGTGGCATGGATCTCACTGTAATAAGCTGATCACTATAATGTAGCAATTGGCTCGTTACAGTAAAAGTGTTTTTTTTTTTTTAAATTATAGTAAAGTGTTTTTGGAGTAGGGTGCTGGTTTACGGTATTGGCACAGGGCACTGGTTAATGCAGTTATGCTTCTGAGCAGGTGTATTTAAAGTACCAAGCACAGTTTATCAAGTTATGCTGGTTTTGTTGGCCTGAGCAAAGTTTCAATTTCCTGTAATTACATTTACTGTATTACATCTCCAGTCTAGTGCAAATTGATTATTCAATACAGGCACTATGGGTTGACTGAAATTTGTTGACTCCACCTTTGGTTGACATCTGTTTATCCAGCAAAATATAGTCAGTTAAACAGATGGTTGACAGGTGTGCAAAGCAAAATTTATGGGGGAGAGAAATATGTCCCCTTGCAAAACAATTATGTTTTATTGTAATTTTTTATTTGAATTTTTACATGCAGCAAGATTGCTGATTGGCACATGCATAGTAGCATATCTATGTTTGCAAAGTTGGCATTTTGTTTTCATCTTTGTAACATCAATATTTGGGTGTTTTATTTAATTTTAGTACATCTTGCACACCACACACCCTCTACTACTTATATATACTAACTCCAAGATCACACAGTCCTTGGGGAAGGTAGCATATTCCTCTGCCCCGGAGATGATCTGTTACTGCACTAGTGTCAAAAATCTGCATTGTCAACCAGTGTGGGTCAATCATACCACCTTTGACCTATGTCACATAAACATTTATTTTACACATACACATACATACATGCCTACACACACACACACACACACACACACACACACACACACACATATAAGTATAGATATACATTAACCCACCACCCATCAACCAGTTAAAACAATCTAGACACCCCACCAAACAGGCTTATCAAGGGATAACGGGAATTATTTATGATCACAGAAGCAATCCTAATAAGATTTCTTTTGCAGTACCATAAACAATAATACTGCTAATGACAAAACCAAACTAAGCCATAAAAATTCTGTACATTGACCTACTTCCTCCACTAAACTAGTCTGTGAACTTGAAAACAAGCAAGACTAATACAAGAAACATAAACAGCTTTTCCTAAAGCTACAACTCATATCAACAGTCAAAAAACACCCTTATAGAAATTTTATTTTTGACATAAGAAGGATCCACTCCTCAGCCATCTTCTAATGCTACGTGTATTAGTGTTAATCTTCTTCTTCTTCTTCTTTCGGCTTTTCCCAGTTAGGGGTCACCACAGTGTATCACCTTTCCACTCATGATTGGTGGTAGAGTTTTACGGTGTTGAGTTGCCAGCCCAGCACCCAACCTTCCACAGAAGGCACACACACACACACACACACACACACACACACACACATGCACTCATGCCTAGCCTAGGGCGAATTTAGAGTGCCCAATCCACCTACAGCATGTCTTTGGGATGTGGGACGAAACTGGAGCACCCCGGGGAAACCCATGTGACCACAGGGAGGACATGCAGACTCCACACAGAAGGCACCCCAGCCGAGGATCGAACCAGAGGACCTCTTGCTGTGAGGCGGCAATGCTAACCGCTGGACCACCATGGCAACCCTACATGTATTAGTGTTAATATTCTTATCAAACCACTATATTGTTTATTAGTATATGGGTCCAGTACTATTTCTACTTTTCCAAACTAGAAGTATGTGATTTCCTGAATGACCCAGAAAGAATGATACTAACTCTAATTTGCTGGCATACGAATTCTCCAGTTATTCATCCCTTGCTTTACAAACAGTGATATGCAAGTATCTACTGAAATGTATGATACAGTTTCAGCTGTGTATGACTCATATGTAATGGTTATTATGTATTGTCTCTGTAACTACTTGTCTATTATTCCGTATGTCATCTGCAGTATGATCCTTTCTTGTGGCTGAAAAGGGGCAGTTTGACCAGCCCTTCTACCTGGTAAACAAAAATCAAATCAAATAAGTCTTCCAATTTAAATGGTCCTCTGATTTTACAGTCTCGACCGTAAGAAATCCGAAGTTGTGAAAGTTCAAAATTGAGAAGTTGACCCATGGGTCTTTCTCCATTTATTTCTCCATGTACTATTAGTTAGCAAAAAAATGGGGGGGAAAAAGATAAATGTTTGCTGGTATTGATACCCAGTAAAGCACTTAGCAAGCACTGTCAAACAGACAGCAATGCACTTTATGGCTATATATTTTTTTAAAAGTTAGGGATAGATTGGTGGTACACTAGATGTAAATGAAATTGTTTTTGAGTTCAGCCACTGTGATTTGCTAGCTGGCCATGTCATTTGTTTGAGACTTAGGGGCTGCTTAACAATTGTTAAGATCAGGTCTTGCACTTCTCTAGCACTTAACTGTGTCATCTTTTTATTGATATCAGAGTATAATCATCGTGCTCCAGTCCATACACTACAATATTTTCTATTTAATAAGTTTAGACAGTTAAGCTATAATGATTTGTGTGACTCACTTTTTCATTATAAATCCATCATCAGTTCTAAGTGCACAAAAATATCTCCTTCATAAAGCATCCAATAAAAGTACTAAATAGAACATACCTTCATTCAAATACACACTGCCCACAAGTTTGCCCCACTATTTACTTCATTATTCTCACTATGAGGGCACTGCAACTCAGGTAAAAAGAGCAATACGCTGAAAAAAAACACAAAAAAGGCCAGGTGTTTCTCTGAGAAGCTATGGCTTTGAACTACGAATAATAACTTTAACGGTGATCCTATAACTATTGCTATAAAATATAGTAAACAAACTTCTTCTTTCGGCTTGCTCCCGGTTAGGGGTCGCCACAGTAGATCACCGGACCGCTCATGATTGCCAGTAGAGTTTTACAGTGTCGAGTTGCCAGCCCGGCACCCAACCTTCCACAGAAGGCACACACTCACACCTAGGGCCAATTTAGAGTGCCCAATCCACCTACAACATGTCTTTGGGATGTGGGAGGAAACCAGAGCACCCGGAGGAAACCCACACGACCATAGTGAAGACATGCAGACTCCACACATAAGGCACCCCAGCTGAGGATCGAACCGGAGAACCTCTTGCTGTGAGGTAGCAACGCTAACTGCTGCACACCATGGCCACCCAAAATATAGTAAACAAAAAAATACAAGAAAATGGTAGATGGAACTAATAAATTATGGACACTCAGCCCTCAAAGAACTAAAGGTAAACCAGTTTTGCAAAAGGTTTTCTGAATTCTACTTACTGATTTGGATTTTATCATTAGTATTATTATTATTATTATTATTATTATTATTATTATTATTATTATTATTATTATTATTATTAACAGAACAGCACATCACACTACTGAGTCACTGCAGATCCAAATGTATCAAAACAGAACTGGAAAAAGTATACTACATGACACACTGTGGTGCTTTATGTACCCCGACTCAGTCACCCATTTACTGAATGTTCAGGTCAAAAGTATGAATGTAATTCATGGCTTTATTAGCACTATGTAACAATGAGCTAGAAATATAGACATTTTATATTCAGAAGTGACCATGCATGTTTCAAGTTGGAGATGAATGCAGAGGACCAGCTTTTAGTGAATGCAAACAGCTTCAGTGCAGGTAATCAGGAGTCACGTGTAGAGCAAAGCACTTTATATAATTTTATAGGGTTCCACACAGGGTTCCACACACTTCTTTGGCCCTGCTTTAGTCAAAATTAGCTTTGCAGAATTAGATAGTCAAATACTTAGTAGCATTTAATTAAATGTTTAATATTTGCAGGGTGACATGTTTTATCAGTGTAAATGAATGGATCTGCACTCATTGGGATAAAGAAGTTTCTCCTTTTCTCTACTGTTGTGTGATCTCAGACTTGGTATACACAACCACAGAGGGTGCCAGAGTATAAGGGAGCTGCAAAATCATTATTTTGAGGTATTTTTCACATTGCTTTAAGGCCTTGTTGAGTTTAACAATTATTTGTGTTTGATGTTTTCCATTTTGGGAAATTAGTGTTTGACTCTTGTTTGACTCAAACAAATGTTATGAATCCATTTTAAGAGAGGAACTACATGATGAAATGGATGGTAAGCATGATGCTTCTGTGACAGGCAGGTAGAGACAAGGAACACCCAGGGCAGGGAAGTATCATGTATGGACTTTAAGGAGTCATCGACTCTGGTGAGATAAGATTGCCAAGCTGAAGTCCAGTGCAGCAATTTTAAATATTCTGTCAAGGCTGCATTTCAGTCAGATAAAAATAATAAAACAGAGCATTAATATTACTAGAAAACTGTAAAAAAATTGTTACAAGCTAATTTCATGTAGGTTGGTGTTCAAGGTGGCCACCATATAAGCAGCCATGGTCAGATAGATGCTCTTTTAAAATTTCCTTCTCTGACAACAAAGTTAGTTTCCTTCAGATGACCTTACTTCAGAAATTATAGTTTCTTACATATTATTTTTGGAATATAAGGAATCTTTATAAGTTTCTTCATTAATCCTTTAACTTTTTATTTTTAAAGTGATCTTTCTTCCATTATCTTAGTTGTCTTTGTTTGACTAAAGATGATTTCCTTGAAAGTTTCTTCCTGAAATTTTTTTTTTATCAAAAATATATTTACAATTCACTACTTGTTTTCAAGAACTAACCTGCAAAGTGGAGGAATTTCAAAATAAAATGGATAATATACAGGAACATGTCTCTAAATGGATGGAGGTTCTTATGACATCATAATAACAACATGAACAGAAAACAGGAGACATTGAAATTTCCCTGACCAATGTGGATGCTTGACTTAAAGAAGAAAAATAGATAAATGCTGAATTCCTTCTGAAACAGAATAATAAGCTATTAGACAAACTGAAATATTCAGGTGATTAAGAAGAAAGAACTTAAGGATCCTTAGCCATCCAAAAAAACAGGAGGTCTATAAATATAATTTATGACTATATGGTTCCCCAAGGTACTATAGCTACAGGAAGGTCTTTCAAATGCAGCAGTGCAGTAGGAAAATAAATGCTAATTAGCTCCTGGAAATGGTGCTGACCCTTGACCAATGTGGTAGAAAGCTACACAGAATTGCTCTACTGAGATATTTTGTTTGCAAGGAGGAAAAAGTGCATGCCATTTTGTGATGGTATACACCCAGTTACTCATATTGATGGTTTGCAACTAGTAGCATGACTACAGGGGTCTATATCGCTTCAGCGAAGTGACAGTTCAGCAAACGGCATTTCATCAGAAATGCCATTCATCGAAATCTGCTCTTGTGGAGGGCTGTGCCCCCCACTAATTATATAACCCAACTCTGAGATCACACTACAGTGGGGAAAGGGCACATTTCCTGATCCTCACTGTACTACAGTCTCAATATCAACAGTTCAGTGAACAGCATGTTCATTGTAAGTGAACTGAAAATGCTGTTCGCAAACTGAATTTTCACTGAAGTGATATAGACCCAACTACAGGCAGATGCCATGGAACTGTCCAAGTGTGCATGTTTCTGTGTGTGTGTGTGTGTGTGTGTGTGTGTGTGTGTGTGTGTGTGTGTGTGTGTGTGTGTGTGTGTGTGTGTGTTTGTGTGTGTATCTGTAGATGCATGAATGCAGCTGCATAGAAGTATATGTATGTTTGTATGTGTGTGTGAGAGATGGAGAGTGCCTGTGCAACCATAATGCATTGATTGGTAGGAGGAGTACTACCTCAGTCAGAACTGATATTACAGTTTCAGATCAGAGACATGCTGACTAACAACGAATGACGAGGTGTCCTGCCAGATGGATGTATTGTCATTATACCTTCTATAAAAAATTTAAATGTGATAGGATTTTGGAAAAAAAACATAAACTGTTTTCAATACAGGTTTAATCTTTTATAACAGATGGTTCTCTATTCTTACAAATGTCAGGGTTGAGTTGAAAAAGTTACTGGTTGGGTTTCTGCTCTGAGCCTTCCCATGTGCGAAGTCCTTAAAATGGGAAGTCATTTGAGCTGACAACATCCAATTCTACTGACGTAATTCGTGCAGCTGATGGTCTTTAGGGAAGCCGATCTCTGTATTACAGTGACATGGCTCTTGTATGTGTGATGACTGATTCCTGGTGTTCTCTTTGGTAAACTGAATGATTTGGCCATTCACAAGCTTTAGAATGGCAGTGTACGATTAGTGAGTCCCCGATGTAACCGAGAACTGATTGAGGGGTTTCTAATTATTTATCTTTTAATCTACTCTTTTCTTTATGTGTGTATTTGGGCAGAAACCCCAGTACTTGTGTTCTAATTATACTTAAATATAATTATGCACTCAGATGAGTCATCACTGAATTTAAAAACTTGATCATTTGATGGTGGCATGGCCTGCCCTTCAAATTAGTGACAGCATAATCTAATAGCTCCTCTAAGAGAATTCAGTGCTGAAAAGAAAAACATGGACATTTCTGAAATCACATATATTCAACCATAGTAAAGAAAGATGAAGAAAGAAGGATGAAGAAGGGGACTTAGAAATCTTCAAGGAATCTTCTTAGGATGATAAGCATATTATTCATTTTAAAAAGCATTCATCAGAATAGATGTAAATGAACAAAAACAAATCAGTTATCCAGCAGTACCAAATAAATGAGGAAAATTCTGAGCTAAAAGTACAACTTCAAGACAAGAGAAATTAAAGTTGACAAACTACATGAGGAATTAATTAACCCAGATAATGAAAGATTTGATTTTGAGAACAGATGCAGAAGGTATAACATTAGAGTTTTTGGGATGCCTGAAAAAGTAAGAGATGCTGAACTTTTACTTTTCATAAAACATCATTTTGATATGACTTGCCTTATGGTGTCTTAAAGGATTAAATGAATTACAAGTGGCTGAGCCTGCTTCTTGATTTATTTTTAATAATCTACCAAAATATGAATTTGCTGGAAGATAAGAGTGTTACTGTAGAAGAGGAGTATATGCTGTGAATGTCCTAAAACTAAAATGAATTTGGAGTGAGGGTTGTCTATTCTCTTGGCTATATGGCAGAGATGGCTGACAAGACTCAGAAAAATCCCCTTTCAAAAGCCAGTAAAGCTAAAATGCAAAAACTGGTCCTTGATTTATTTCTGATTGAGCTTCTGATAGTAAATGTTACATCTAATTCCTTTAATGCAGAGTACTCTGAAATGCAAACATGAAATGGACAATACACTGAGTGAATAGTCAGACTGTAAAACTGCCCTGCAGAAGGAAAATGCCTTCTGAAAACAGAGTGACAGATATAGAAACTAAACGTGAAGAGCTTGTTGATAAGCAGATTGATCCAGAGGACAGGTCAAGGAGGCAATACCTTTAAGTCCTTCGGGATCCTGAGCATATGGAAAACAGGAAATGTCACACACTCATCCAGCATATTTTTGCTAGCTGGTCATGTTTCCCTGAAGATTCAGTTAGAATTGAGAAACTGCACTGCGATAAGCCATACAAAAGAAGACCCGCTTGCTCTCGATCTCAGCAAAAGATATTTCGGCTTCAGACTTGGGGCATGAAGGAAGACCTCCTGACCAAAGTCTGTAAGCCAGGATTAGTGTATAGTGTGGGTGACCACCATATCTTTTTTGATAATTACTATTTGGCAGTAACAGTGAATAAAAGATAACTTTTTTATTTATTCATATTATTTATTTACATCGGCTAGCTGGGATGATCTGACCAGATCATACAACAACAGAGGTCCAGAGCAAAAACTCAATTTGTAAGTTTACAAAACATTTTTTTAAGATTGGCAATTTTACAAATCAGTATCTTAATATTAGTAAGCAGACATAAATAACATTCTTATATACTATAGATGCAAGGGACTGCAAGGTGTCATACGTTATGACATATGCAGGAACAATTTTCACAAACATGCATTATGAGATATGCAGGTATAATTTTCACATTTTTTTTTCCTGTAAGGCTATGTGAGCAGCAAAGGCTAAGGTTCAAGCTGTTTATCCAGCTTATTAAAAGGTACTAGTCTAGGGGCCACAAAGACCTTTTTAGACCCTCAAGCAGCATTGAACATCCAACAGGAAAGGTTATCTACTTTAGCCCCAAAAGTCCTGCTCCAGCCAGAAAATGAAAGAACAGAATCTGACCTGGTGGCACAGGAAGAGATAAGTATGGAAGAGGGTTTGAGGATGACATTCCCTATTTGCTCTACATCAGCCAGAGTGTAAAGCAGAAGGCAGCTGGGCTTGAGCAGTACTAAACTGCTGAGCTTAACTGTCTTAGGTTCCACTATTCCCAGTGTCATGGCCTAAGCACATAGAGAGAAAGTACAAATTTATTAAAATGTTTTTTTTTCTAAAATCTACTATAAATGCAGCATCCTCTGATAATAAAACCAGTGGCGTGGCTGTGTTCTTATATGTATATGCGGATGTAGAACTACAGTTCGAATACACCCAGTGTTAATGTGCAAAACGTTGACATAAAAATGTCAAAAATACAGACAAGCCAATACATGTGCTGAGAATCAGCCTTGGTGTATGCAAAATGTAAAATAAAAAACAAATAACACCATCATTCATGCTCCCCCAAGTGGGATCTATGCCTCCCACACCCTGTAATTATATATACTAATTCCGAGATCACACAAAAACAGTGTAAGGGCTTATTTCCCAACCCTGGGAATTGTGAGATCTCAGACACCTGTCAATCAGCAGATTAGTCGATCATAAACAGTTGACTAAACAGCTGTCGACCAAACACACATTCAATATTTTGCAGGGAATTCATATACAAATGTGTGTGTGTGTGTGTGTGTGTGTGTGTGTGTGTGTGTGTATATATATATATATATATATATATATATATATATATATATATATATATATATATAAGGATAGGTCTATATTATGTAGTCAAAAGACATGTTCAGTGAACACGTCTTCATCGACACATAAATATTGAACCCTGTAATTGCCAAATGGCCACATTGGCGACTTTTTTCCCATGAGAAAATAGCGCTTATCCGTCATCGGGGATTTGCCCTTTTCCCCACTGTAGTGCAATCTAGAAGTTGGTATAGTTAGTTAGGGGGCTTGGGGGGCACAGACCCTCACATTGGGTGGTGTGGGGGTGAAGCCCCCCACTATATTGGGTTTGATCGTTTGTTTCCTCTTCCTTAGGCCAAGCGCTTTTTTCAACTGGAAAAAAAGTCACTGATGTGGCCGTTCAGTGATTACAGGTTTCGATCTTCTTCTTCTTTCGGCTGCTCCCGTTAGGGATCGCCACAGCAGATCAACTGTTTCCATTTCCTCCTGTCCTCTGCATCTTGCTCTGTCACACCAACCACCTGCATATCCTCTCTCACCACATCCATAAACCTTATCTTAGGCCTTCCTCTTTTCCTGTTACCTGGCAGCTTCATCCTTAGCATCTTTTCCCAATATACTCTGCATCCCTCCTCAGCACATGTCCAAACCAACGTAATCTTGCCTCTCTGGCTTTGTCTCCAAACCTTCCAGCCTGGGCTGACCCTCTAATATACTTATTCCTAATCCTGTCCATCCTCGTCACACCCAGTGCAAATCTTAACATCTTTAACTCTGCCACGTCAAGCTCTGACTCCTGCCTTTTTGTCAATGCCACTGTCTCCAACCCGTATAACATAGCTGGTCTCACTACCCTCTTGCAGACCTTCCCTTTCACTCTTACTGGTACTCGTCTGTCACAAATTACTCCTGACACTCTTCTCCACCCACTCCATCCTGCCTGTACTCTCTTCTTCACCTCTCTTCCACACCCACCATTATTCTGAACTGTTGATCCCAAGTACTTAAACTCATTCACCTTCGCCACCTCTACTCCCTGCATCCTCACCATTCCTCTATCCTTCCTCTCATTCACACACATATATTCTGTATTAGTCCTGCTGACCTTCATTCCTCTTCTCTCTAGAGCAGATCCCCACCTCTCCAGGGTCTCCTCCACCTGTTCCCTACTCTCACTACAGATCACAATGTCATCTGCAAACATCATAGTCCACGGGGACTCCTGTCTGATCTTGTTTCGATATTTATGTTATTTTTGTGTCGATGAAGATGTGTTCGCTGAACACGTCTTTTGACTACATAATATAGACCCATATATATATATATATATATATATATATATATATATAGATATATATATATATAGATATATATATATATATATATATATATATATATATATATATATATATATATATATATATATATATATATATATAGATATATATTTGTTTTTTTTTTTTTTTTTGCAGTGACTGCCAGGTTATCTTTTTTGCAGTGACTGCCAGGTTATCTTTAGTAGGAGAGATGGGCAACATGAATATTTTCTGACAATCAGTGGGAACCTACTCCCATAGGTTCATAGGCAGGTACTAGGCTATCTGCCTGTGGGCATTTATAAGCATAACCAGAGTGTGTCAGCTTTCACTGCCCCATTGATTAATTAACTGAGCCTCTGTCAAGAAGAGCCAATGAAGTGATCCTAGGGGTGTATTTTCTGTTACCCATCCACTCGTCAAGGTTTCTCTTGAAGAGTGTTAGTGAGGGGCTCTGCCTAATGTAGTTAGGAATTTTGTTCCAAAGCATGGGGAGTCTCTATGACAGGAATCTATCCCTCCAGCATGTTCTATTTATTGTTGTGGTGAGGTTTAGCTCACTAGAGCAAGTGGCTCACAGTGACTTGGATTTTTTTAGGTGGAGCATGTCCATCAATTCTGAGTTGGACATGGCTTTGTAAGTCAGGCAGAGATCACCTCTGAGTAAGAGATATGCCACTGAGTACAGCCGGAGTTTTTCCAGTCGGGCTGCATAGGACATATGTTTGAGGCCAGTAATCCTCTTGATGAAGTACTTTTGTGGTCTTTCCAGCTGTTGGAAATGTCTTGTGAGGTACATCCCAAATGGGGCATTGTACTTTATGATGGGTCTGATGAGTGATGAGTAGAGGGGCACTATAACCTCTTTATTTCTAGATGCTAACCCTTTAGTAATTAGATGGGCTACATAAAAGGATTTTCTAACTACTTTGGCAATATGATTGTCAAAGGAGAGATTACTATCTACCTGGGTCCCCAGATCTCTTATTACCTCTTCTGTATTAAGGGGGCTGCCACCTATGTGGTAATTCATGGGTGCTTTGTTTTTCCCAAACGGGATGACTATGCATTTTTTGGCATTTAGCTTGAGACCATGACTTTGACACCAGGTGTCCGTCTCAGTAAGGCCCTTTTGGAGAATGTCCATGTCAGCCAGCATGTCAATTATGGCTCCCAGTTTGCAGTTATCAGCGAACTTGGTTAGCCATAGTCCTCCTGTGTTTGCCTGTACTTCTGAGAAGTATATGTCAAACAGTAGGGGTCCCAGGACCGGGCCTTGTGGGACACCATTTGTGATTGGTTTAGAGTCGGACCTGGAGCCTGCTATTCTTACCGTGTGAGTTCTGTCTGTAAGCCAGTTGGCAACCCATCTCATGATGTAGGGGTTTATGTTCAGGCTGGTTAGTGTTTCTGTAATTCCCGAGTGGGGAATGGTGTCAAAAGTCTTGGCGAGGTCAAGGTAGGCTGTTTGAACCACCTTCCCCTCATCTATAGCCTTGTTGACTATCTCAAAGATGTCAACCATGATCTGCCCTTAACAAAGCTGAACTGCATCGGGTCAAGTGTTTGGAGGTTCCCAATGTCTTTGTTAATGAGTTCCATGATGATGCGCTCCGTAGCCTTGCAGACCAGGCTAGTCAGGCTTATGTGGCGATTGTTACCAGGGTCAATTGTGGCCCCTCCTTTGTGGAGCGGAATAACCATTGCTGTGTGCCATTCTATGGGTACGTAGCCTGTGGAGAGGCTGAGGCTGAACAGTGTTGTTTAGGTGGGGGGTTAGTTCATTCTGTAGTTCGTGCAAGATGCAGCCTGGGACACCATATGGCTCCATTGACGCTGTGCTTTTGGGTTTTGAAAGGGCTGTTTTCACCAGTGCGTCTGTGATTTCTGGGACACTGCACTTTTTTGGTATTATTGTGGGCCCTTTTGGGGGTGAGGGGGGGTGAAGTTTGCACTGAATCTATCTGCCAGGATGTTGGCAATATCAGTAGGTTCAGTATATTTTGTGCTATTTTGCACTAGCTCAGAGCATATCTGTGAGTTTCCACTTAGATTCTTGACATAGCTAAAGAAGGCTTTGTGGTTATCTTTTGAATCCTTGGCTATTTTTCTTTTGGAATTAGCCTTGGATGATTTTATGTGGGACCTTAGTTTCTTACTGATACTAATCAGGGATGTCTTTCCTTATTGGGATTTGCTTTTTTTCTGAACTAGTTTCCTACTACTATTGTATAGCCTGTTTATGGCAGGGGTCCACCAGACTGGTTTCCTTCTCTTAGGGGAGTGAGTCTTGGTTTTGCTAGGGATGGCACAATCCATGCATCCTTGTAGGTGCCCATAGAGTGCATTTGTAAAGGTTTCTGCATCTTGGACACGTATCCTTTAGCGTGGGGGCTGTGAAACTTACCACCTATGTCTTAAGTAAGGTGAAGTTTGCTATAGAAAAGTTTTTCACTGTGGTTTCCTTGGTTTGGGGTGGTGGTGTGGTGTGGGCATCCAGAGTGATTAGTTCATGGTCTGATCTAACCAGTGACGGGTTAACCTCCGGTGCAGAACTCCTGTCGCCCATGTTGGTAATGACCAGGTCCAATATGTTTTCACCTCTGGTAGGGGAGTTTACCAGCTGATCCAGGGCATTTGAGTTGATACATTCCAGGAAGTGCTGGACCTGGGAGTTTGTACTTGAGTAGTTTTCCCAATTAACGGTAGGGTAATTGAAATCGTCCAATATCAGGGTGTTCGGTAGGACCTTCATGTTTTCCAGTGTATCCAAAAAGGAAGAGTGGTGGTCCTGGGTCATGGAGGGTGATCTATAGCAGGCCACAATTTGCGTTGCAGATTTTCCCGATGTTAGTTGCACATGGATGATCTCAGAGGTATCATGCTGCACCACAAACCTGGAAGTGTAGGTAGCCTTCATGAATATGGATACACCCCCTCCTTTTGTGTTTCGGTTCATGTTCTGTGGCTGAAATGTGTGGTATGAGTTGTAGCCCGGTAGTGCTGGGGTGCTCTGTGGAGCCTTGAACCAGGTTTCAGTTACTGCACAGATGTCAACATTCTCCATACTGAGGAGTGCTTCGAGCATGTGCATTTTGAGATTTAAACTTCTGGCGTTGAGTAGCATAACCTTCATTTTTTTATTTGTGCTGTTTACGGAGGTAGGTTTGATTTTTGAGCCTTGCCTAAAAAAGGCAATATGGGGGCAGCAAGAGCCTTGGACAGTATTCGAAAGCCTAGGGGTGACAGGTGCAAGCGGTCTCTTGTGAAGCAATGAGGCTTGTTGAGCATGTCGTCCCAGGCTGACAGACACTGGATCCCCTTTGAATGACACCAGAAGCTTAGCCAATTGTTGAAATTGATAATTTTTTCTTTATACTGCGGTATCATTCTTGGTGAGGGCAAGATGCTACTCAGGGTCAGGGTCATACCCGCCTGGGCTACATGATCAGAAAGCTCTTCCATGTCTCTTTTCATGTAGTCCAGGGAGCTCCCGACAGGCAGCTAACAATAACCTTCTCCTTGTCCAGCCTAGTGAGTGAGACGTCAGTGTGCCTGACTATAGAGTCACCTATTACTAGTTTGTTAGGTATGTTATTTCGCCTTAAGGGCTGTGATGTGCGCCACACTCATTTTGTGTTTTATGTGTTGACTGGTTTGTGATGGGAGGTGCAGGTTTTGGGGTGTCTGCTTTGGAGGTCTCTGATGCTTTTGTAGGTTTTTATTTAGAGCCCCTGAGTATGATTTTGTGTACTTATGTGTATTTTTTGCCAGTGCTGGTTTAGTATGTCTATGTGAGGCTGGAGGTGTGGTGCAAGTGTTAACCTTCCCTCATGACTGCCTGTTCCAATCTTAGGTGGAGAGAGCTTAGCATCTAGTTTAGCTATATAATTGCATCTCTTGCATATGTTAATGTTTTGTGGTAGAAGGAGAGGGTTTTCTGTGTACATGAGGCAGTTGTAACATTGCCTCAGGATACCCAGGTTCACCAGCTGGACTAGAGAGTATACCTGAAATTGCCCTTTGGTCATGCCTGAATAGTAGGGTGAGCTGCTTAGTCGCTTGGTTGGTGAGGGGTGAATAATGAGCCTTGCCCTGCTGGGCAATCAAGTGTCGGGGTATATTAGTGCTTGCTATTAGGTCTGAGCAAGTGCTGTACTGTGGGATGCTTTTTAAGTGCTTAGGTTGAGAGTAAGACTACTTTCAAGGGAAAAACTGAAGAGGAGACTTGGTGGAGCCGGGAATAATTTAGCCCTAGCTAACCGGCACTGCCTGAATGTGTAAAATCGTACAAACGCGGTTTTTACAGCAGGAAAATGAAAGAGATAGAAATTAGCCCAAAATGGCCTATAAGCTACTAACTTCTGGGCTGGAACCACTCCTCCAGGGACAGATGGCTGCTCAAAGTTCCCTCCCTCTCTCACAGGTGAACAGAGAAACCTCCTTCTATCCAAGTAAGGTATGGGCAACACAGAAACTTGTAACACAGCCCTGAATTCAGCACTAGCCTGAAAACTAGAATATACTTGTTTAGAAAGGTGGGAAACAAGGAACATTTTTTTTTTAAAGATAAGGCAAAAACAGTAAAAAATACACTTAAAACAGCTTTAAATGAGTACAAACAGTAAAAAATACACTTAAAACAGCTTTAGATGACTACAAGCAATCAGAAAAGGCTTTTAAACAAATTACCCAATTAATCAGTAAAAAAATCTCAAAACTGAGCCCTGTTCCTGTAGTCTTCAATCAGGCAAGTTCTAACTGCACACTCCTGCCACTGGGGTGCAGGGGAACCTTCTCCAAAAAAGAAGGCCTGGATTAGTGCTCAAGTTATACAAACAAAGCTAGATTCAGCAGGCCTGGATCTAGTCTATGCTTCAGCAAACAAGGTGCACCAATTTCAGTAAGAAACAGTTAAAATATGCAGGCACTATAGGCCTCTAACCAGAAATTCCCACCTCAGAAGGGTAGAGTCCAGCCTCTCCTCCCACAAGAGTGCAGACCACAAACCTTCTTAATGTAAAATGACTGGCCTGAAGCCCAAGTACTTAAACCAGAACTAACAGACTTTTAGAATAACAGACATTGAGCCTTCAATCAGCAGTTCCCAACTTAGAAGGATGCAAGCTACCTGTCCTGCCACAACAATGCAGACCATAATCCTTCTTAATGTAAAACAACTGGTCTGAAGCCCAAGTGCTTAAACCAAAAGGCTTAGAATGATAGTTACACCAAGCAGTAATAAATACAATAGAGTACTTTTAAGATGATGCAAAAACAAAATAAAGTAATTAAGTAGGAAGAAACACAAATACAGTAAAAGCAGATGAATAAAATGCATTTTTTTTTGAGTGAACAAATGAGATGGGCCCAGGAGGAGTATGCAAATGCAAATTTACAAGAGGGGCGGGCAGTTTCAAAGCCACCAAGATTAACACCAAAACAAAAGCAAGGAGGGTGGGTGGGGAACTAACTGAAAAAACAGAGCCACAACTTTCAGCTAGATAGTATTCAATGCAACACAAATAAATCAATTTAAATGCTGTATTATTTGAAAAAAGTGCAGATAAAGATTTACTTAAATTCACTTATACATTCATCTGATTGCAGGTAGGACTTAGCCGGCCAAAGCGCAGAGTTTAAGCAGAAAATAATCCAAAATGTACCACTTATATAAGGCAGAAACCGAATATCAATGAAGTGAAACTAGCCCCACTTATCACTGGCTATGCAGGAATTCTAACAAGCATTAAATTCTAACAAGCATTAACTGAAAGAACAGAGCCACAACTTTCAGCTAGATAGTATTCAATGCAACACAAATAAATCAATTTAAATGCTGTATTGTTTGAAAAAAGTGCAGATAAAGATTTACTTAAATTCACTTATACGTCCAGTTGATTGCAGGTAGGTCTTAGCCGGCCAAAGCTCAGAGTGTTCGGCATTCATAATACTGACCTTTCTAATTGGCTGAGGTTCTTCTTGGTCTCTGCAGTCTACTGAGTTTTACAACCTTTGGGTGTTTATAACTATCCAAAACCCCCTTATTTGTATATTTTAACTTTATTTAATAAACGGGTTGGAATTTCTGCTGGTACATTTTCTTTATTTATGTTTATAACTATCACAGATAGTTGAAAAGAAATACTCGCAGTGGGTGACAAAATTAAATTGATGTTTATCTTTATTCTTTATATGGCTGCCAATCGTGTACAGTAAATTATTATTAGGGGATGATACCATTTATACAAACTAGGAATATTGGTTGGACCAAGGTAGTTCAAGTTCTCATCCTTATCTGTATTTGAGTATATATATATATATATATATATATATATATATATATATATATATATATATATATATATATATATATATATATATATATATATATATATATATATATTAAGCATGTTAACAGTTACGTAGAGGCAGCTGTACCCACCAGGAAGAAGTACAGAACTAACTCAAAAGACAAGCCACCCTGGTGGAATTACAAAATCAATCGGATGTATAACAGGAGGAAGAAAATCATGGCAAAACTTAGGAGGTGCAGCACCCAACAGGATAAAAGCACTCTCATTAAACTAAACAAATAACTCAGAGGACAAATAAAGTCTACCAAAGCCAAATTTGAGGTAAGTCTGACCTCCCAGGCCAAGGACAAGCACAAAGCATTCTTTAGCTATGTCCGCAACCTCAAAGGCAATACACAATTGTGTGCAGAGCTCATTGTAAATGGAGCCAACTATAGTGAGCCAGAAGATATAGCAAACCTCCTGGCTGATATATTCAGCTTCAACTTTACTCCTCTCTCCCCCTCAACATTCCCTCAGGAAATATCATCAAATATAACTCCCCCTACTATCACTAGGAAAGAGGTCCTTAGTGTTTTCTCTAAAACCAAGAGCGCTGCATCAGTGGGCTCAGACAATATCCCAGGATTATTTCTAAATAGCATGAAACATGACCTATCAGAGCCTCTGGAATTACTATTTAGCTGTAGCTTCCAAACAGGTTTTGTGCCTCATGAATGGAGAAAGGCAACAGTCATCCCTCTGCACAAAGATGGGCCATCTACAGACCCTGGAAACTACAGACCAGTAAGTCTCACTAGTCATTTATATGTAAAGCCATGGAAAAAGTATCATGGAGATGATCAATAGAGATATAGTAAACCTCCATACACTGAACCTAACCCAGTTTAGTTTCATCAAGGGCAGATCACACCTACTCAACCTGGTGGACTTCTTTGAGAAGGTCACCAAAGCAATGTATGAGGGCAAAATCATTCACACTGCCTACCTTGACCTAATGAAGGCATTTGACACAATACCCCACTCTGGGATTGTTGACAACCTCAAGAGGTTAGGTACAAACCTGTATGTTACTTGGTGGATAGCCAACTGGCTCACAGACAGGACCCAGGAAGTTAGAATTGGGGAATCCACCTCTACAAAGAGGCCAGTCACAAGTGTAGTCCCTCAGGGATCAGTCCTTGCACCGCTCCTTTTTGGCATTTACTTCTCAGAAGTCAAGGCCAAAGTCAGTGGTCTCTTGCTAACTAAATTTGCAGATGATTACAAATTAGGAGATGTCATTCAGTCTTACACTGACATAAATGTTCTCCAGGAGGGGGCTGACACAGACCAAAAACTGGTGTCAGAGTCATGGACTAAAATTAAATGCCAAGAAATGCATAATAGTATCCTTTGAGAAGTCATCCATCCCTGGTAACTATTATATTAACAAAACACCGCTTAGAAGTTGACCCAGTAGTCAGGGACTTAGGGACACACATAGACAATAATCTAGCCTTTGATCATGACGTGTCTACAGTATTGAGGAAATCATTCTATGTTGCTCAACTTATAAACAAAGGTATGGCATCTAAGTCCAAGGAAGTCCACTGTATTTGGCATTCATTAAATCTATCGAGTACAATGCCCACTTTGGTATGTACCTAACCAGGCATATCCAACAACTGCAACATCCACAGAGATTCCTCATGAAAAGAATACAGGGCATAAGTAATATGTCCTATGCAGACCACCTCAAGGCCTTATCTCTGTATTCTGTCTCCTACAGGCTTTTGAAGGAAGATCTATGCCTGGTATACAGGGCATTGTCAGACCCCACTCTGATAGACCTCATGCATATCCACAAAGCAAACAATACTAGAATTACCTGTTCTAAAGACTTAAACCTTGTCTGTGATATAAATAGGACCTGCTGGAGAGATAGATATGTATCCCAGAGACTACCCCGTCTATGGAGCAGGCTCCCCATACGTGTGAAGCAGAGTTCCTCCCTAATCCAATTCAAGTGCAACTTGGACAATTGGATGAGAAACCAGAAATTCATCCCTGGTTTGGCACCTGTGTCTCTGATGCAAACAGGTATTCTGTAAATGGTTCATCTCCCACGCCTATGGTTACACTTATCAAGGGTGTCAGAACTTGTCAGAGATTTGGGATGCATCGCTAGGCTTAAAAAGTCCCTTGTGATCGTTAGCCTAGTCAGCATCTATAAACCTATGAATAGAACCTGTTCCTTGAACATAATTTGTGTTATTTAAATGCTTCATTGTCTGAGCAGCTTGTGCATTCAGTAAGAATATGAATAAAATTTGTATGCTTTATCCAAGGGGGCTGGGCAGAAGGTTTGAACAGGGATAAATGTTACTGAGCTTCTTATTGACAAGATTACAAGGTAGTCACCTTCTGTAAATTAGAATAGTCAATAAGGGAATATCATCAAGGTTAGCTCAATCACTTTTGATTTTTTAAATAGAGTAGGCAAATCTTGTCTGATTGCTACATGTTTAGTTAGATCTTTGATGTTTAAAAATATAATTTCGTTATATCAATGCTTGTTACATTTTGGACATTTTGTATAGTTCTGCTATAAGGTTATGTGCTGAAATCTGTTCACAAATTAGTGATTTGAATTGCATATTCATTACAGTTATTAAAACTCTCAGTCCCTTAAAGCTTCTTTACGGAGAGGTCAGGAAACTGAGAGGTTAAAGTTATTGGAGTTCCTTATGGAAATTCCTGGTTGGGTTAAAATATTGAGTACCAAAAACTAATCTTTCAGTAAGTTAAGTCCTTTGGGTTTTGATCCATTTTTCACTAGGTAACGGGGAGAAGGTTAATGATTATGCCCCTGAAATAGTAATGGTTTAGACCACCCACTAAAGACAAGAAAGGTTTTCTAGCAGATCCAACAGTTTAGTCCTGAGACAGTTGCCCTTCAGAAAACATCTGCGGAGGGAGGAATACACTAGCTTAGTGATGGTTAGATTGAACAGGGAAGTTATATCCTCTGTGGAAAATATCAGAAACAGGGGAACAACCATTTTGCTTACTGATACCTACCCTTCTAATCTAGAAGAGTTGAGGGTACACTTTACTCATACTTGCTGATCTTAACCCTGACCCTAATCTTAGCTCTACACATTAACGCATGATAACACCTTTCCCTAACAGTACCACTGTTAAGCAATTGGGAGCTGAAACTATTTATGTTTTTTTTAATAATTTGGATTCTGATTTTTTTTTTTTTGTTCAGGTAAGTTTGTTTTTGAATAATGTCATTGTGCTTCATTGCTAATGCATGCTAATTGATTGTCATATAATCCTGTATGTGTGTGTACGTGAGTGAATGTGTACGTATATATTCACATACACACACACACACACACACACACACACACACACACACACACACACACACACACAAGAAATAAGTGCATGGATTAAAATCAAACAGGTGCATATTGTACATTAGATAGAAAAACAAAAAGGAAACCCCCAAAACATAGTCTAGTAATCCAGTTTATTTTGCAGCCATTCTGAACAGGAAGCACAATAGGTTTCACCTCTATACGGAGCTTCTTCAATGCTGAGCAGTATTATCAAAGACAATCAATTTAAATGAAAAAGTGCGGTTATAAAGAAGACAGATAACCAATTAACAGCATTGTTAGCTCCACAACAGGAAGAAAAGGCATAACAAAACTCATGTGTTCATACAGTAAGAGTGGTGTTGATGGCTTGGGGTATTACTGGAGAAAAAAGTAATTTGAATTCTAACCAGGTTTTTGAATGATTTTACTAAACATGTTCACATATTGAATGTATGAGTGTGAGTTACTAAAGACAGCCCATTTAGAAATAATAGGTGGTAGTCCCCTAAATACGGAAGATGTAATAAGGGATCTGGGGACCCAAGTAGATAGTAATATCTCACCTTTGATAATCACATTGCCAAAGTGGTTAGAAAATCCTTCTACCTGGCCCACCTAATCACAAAAGCATTCGCATCCAGATCAAAAGAGGTCATTGTGCCCCTCTACTCATCACTTATCAGACTCATCTTAGAGTACAATGCTCCATTTGGGATGTACCTTACAAGACACCTGCAACAGCTGGAAAGACCACAGAAGTACCTCACCAAGAGGATCAATGGCCTCAAACAAATGCCCTATGCAGCTCGACTGAAGAAACTCCAGTTGTACTCGGTTGCATACCGCCTACTCAGAGGTAATCTCTGCCTGACATACAAGGTCATGTCCAACCCAGAATTGATGGACATGCTCCACCTAAAGAAAACCTTATCCCCTCGAGCCACATGCTCTAGGGATCTAAACCTCACCATAACAATAAATAGGACATGCTGGAGGGATAGATTCCTGTCCCAGAGACTTCCCATGCTTTGGAACAAGATCCCAATCTACATTAGGCAGAGGTCCTCGCTAACACTCTTCAAAAGAAACCTTGACGAGTGGATGGGAAACAGAATGTTTACCTTGGGGATCACTTCAGTGGCTCTGCTGGACAGAGGCACAGGGAACTAATCTAAGGGGATGGCGAAAGCCAACACATTCTGGCTAAGCTTATAAAAGCCTTCGGGCAGATAGCCTAGTACCCACCTATGAACCTATGTGATTATGACCCTTACTAATATGTTAACTTGTTATGCTGAATCATATGGCTACCATAATACCTCTAATCCCCAGAAATATTTGATGTCCAGTTATTCTATGCATATAATAACTTTAATTTGTGGGGTGCTGTTTAGTACTCTCTCTATATTCTTTACACTGTTCAGCTGAAATTGTCAACATATGGAGAATATTAACTGCCCTGTCTTTTCAAGGTATACCAAAATGATATAGAGACAAAAACAAAGACAAAGCTAAGCTTGTGGGGATTATTTTAAGTGTAGCTGAACACCATGCAAAAGAAATTGCCGTACATTGATTTTGATGGGTTCCTTTCACATAGTCGAACTTGTACAAGTTCGAACCCCATATTGTCGAGACCATAAGTTCGAACTTGTACAAGTTTGAGCAGTTAAATAGAAATCACCATAAGGGGAGGTTTCCATTCATTTCAATGTAGTGCGATCTCGGAGTTGGTATATTTAAGTAACAGGGGTGTGGGGGGTGCAGGGGGGCTTGCTCCCCTGCTTACAACAGTTTATTTTGTTTTTACTTTTTTTTTTTTTATCACTAGTCGAAGTTTTGTAACTTCGAATGAAATGGTTCGAACATTCCATGTTCAAGGTTATAAAACTTCGACTATGTGATATAGACCAGACTTTTGTACCTGATACATTATTTGCTCCTTCAGCAATCATCTGTTAACTTGGTTATAGGAGTGAAATTTAGATATCTATTATAGCTAAACTAATTATACAGTTTAAGTCTATGGGTTGCCTGGTACATGGATTAAAAGCTTTAAGAAGAAAGTAAGACAAATGTGTGTTCCCAGGCTTGGCCAAACAAGGGACTTCTGGGAAAATATGCTTTAAAATATTTATTTGAGGGTGTTGGACTAGCAACAGACGTTATTTTGCATGAGTCATGATTGCTTGCTAATATATACAAGATGCACATGAGGCAACTGGAAGGCAGTGAAGAGAAAAATTGTGAAATGTTGCAAGAACAGTCAGGCATCATCTTGCATATGCATCACCAATAACATGAAATCATTGATAAATTGGATGAAACATAAAGTAAAATGGTATACACTGAACAGCAGTTGGTCAGACTGAAGAACAAATTTATATAAAGAAATTAAGATTAGATGATTTTTTGATTAGGAGAAGGCTTGGGTTACTTGCATTTTGTGTAGTAGAAATGATAACTTTGGTTAGTTTCTCTAAAAGTTATTGGCATAGTTTACATTTGACTGTTGCAAATAGAGTCACAGAGAATTTATGAGTGATACAGGTCATTTTCTGATTTGGTATAAAAAGAGCAGATAAATAGCAAGACCTGACATCCATGTAAAATGTGCTTTATGAAAGGTAGACCTGTACATGTTCATGATGTTTTTAGAGAATACCCTAATGGAAGGATTGCAATTTACAATGTATTGAGTGAGTGTATATAAAATAATATAGAGAGTAAATTAATTTGTCCACCAGTGCTGAAGGTGATTTTTCCTATTGTGTGGAGATGTTTACTAACTCAAGTTTGGCTATGCAAAGTATTAAAGGTATACAAACAAGTAGATTTTTATATAGAGAAACAATGTATTTAAACTACACTCAAGACTCACATTCTTTCTCATGAAGATTCATTGATGATAATGAGTTGCAAAGGGAAGATGATTCAGAAGGTGCTGTTTTCCATTTTATGTGTAGTTAATATGCATTGGGAAGAAAAACTGATATCCTATATAAACTTTGGTGACTACATAGGAATTTTGAATACTTATTTCATATATGGCTATGGATTAGCAATGCTAATTTAATATTATGGATCAGTACATCATTCTGCAGATATACATAGAGTTTAGAGACTGTCTCAGTATTACCAAATGTTTGATATAGCCAGTTTATTTAGTACCGTGTCTGTAAACATGTCCATTTTACACTAATTATTTGGTTTTGTCTAAAAAATAGTTTTGCATGTGTTTTTAAGTATTTGTATTAGTGCTTACTTTGACAGCCCATACATTCAAAGGGATATGTCAGCTGTTTGAATGGCCTTAATATGGGAAATGTAGCACTTTCAAATAAGCAGGGCTTATTGAGGATGGAGGTAATCCATTTTGATTATTAGATTATTAGATTTTTATATTTCAGGAACAAGGTCTGGTTATCAGATTTGTTAAATATGTAGACCGTTTCTGGTGCAGGTTTGAACAGATATCAGTATGCTTTTGGTTGCTGATTAAAGAAAATTTGGTTAATGTTTCATATGCTGAGTCTGGTTAGATGTGGATATGCATTTGACCAATGATAAGAGTGAGTGCTTTATAGTCTTGGCATAGTTTCAAAGGTTCATACATAAGTGCTAGGCAATTTATTAGCAGGTTATTAGAAGCCTTTCCAGTAGCCCATATACAAATCTTCAAACCTCAAGAAGGGCAATACCAGATAGACCAGAGGAGAATTTGGGACTGCCTACCCAGTTGTCTAGATTTACCCTGAAAGTGGCAATGGTGCTGTTATGCTTGATGTCTGCTGGAAGTGTGCTCCAAAGGTATGGGATATGTTAGTATATGAATCTATCATGCCAACTAGTCTTACCTGCTGATTTATTTATTTATTTATTTATTTATTTGCAGTTGTTTAACCAGGATAGTCCATTGGGCCAGAAGAACCCGTTTTCAATGGAGTCCTGGGGAGAAAAGCTCCACATACAAATTTACACACAGGTTAATTAAACAAACATAGAATACATAGGTTACATAAGAAGCAAGACTAAATTGATATACACACATAAAATGTATAAAGACTACATAGGTTTCAATCAAAGTTAAAAGTATTTTTTTTTTTTTTTTTTTTTTATGAAACAAGAATTTGTAACCTGGGATTAGAGAGTAAGGAAGGGAACAGTGTAGAAGTAAGTGTAAGTCATGAGGGATGGGAGCAGGAGCATTCCCATGTGGAAGTTAGATAAGAATGAAGTGATTTTTTAAAGGATGGGAGGCTAGAAGTGGTACGAATGGGGGGGGGGAGGGAGTTCCATAGGCGTGCTAGAGAGTGAGATAGGAGGTATTGTCCTGGGGGGTGGAGTGGTCTGTGCACTTCTATGAGGTTTTGATTGTTAGATCTGAGAAGCCTTGGTGTGTGATGAAGGTTTAGTTCCGTTAACTAGGTATTTCAGAAACCATCCATTCAATGATTGAATAGGAGGTCAAAGAGAATTCGATATTTCATATGTCAGAAGGATAGATACAGTGTCAAAGGTCTTGAGTAAGTCAGATATGCTGCTTGTAATGTGTAACTACTATCAACTGCTTTGACATTTTCAAAGAAATTAATAAGTTAAAGAGGCAAGACTTTCCCTTGACAAAGTCAAATTGATGAATGTCCAGGCCTATGAAATGTTTAATGCCCAGACTAATAAGGTCTGAGATAATACTTTGCATAGCTTTACATACAATACTAGTGAGACTAATGGGTCTGTAGTTATCAGGATCCATGGTTGGGCAACCCTTGTGTAACAGCATTAAAATGGCTATTTTTCCAAGCTTTGGCAGTTTTACCAGTGGAGAGGCTTACACTAAAGAGGTTAACAAGGGGTTCAGATACATTTGCTAATGATCATCATGCAAGCTGTACATTAACAGCATCCATGGATGGGGTGGTGTTAGCATTTGAGAGGGCTAAAAGGACTTGTTCCATAGTAATTAGAGGTGGTATCTTAGACTGTGGAATCTGTGAAATATCTATAACTGTGGGTGGAGTAAAATATTGTCATCTAGGATATTATCTATTTCCATTGGGTCAGAGTGGGCAACATTATTATCGACTACCTCTAAACATTTTTGAGTGTTAGTTCTTAATGTCATGACAAAGTCAAAGAAAGATTTCTACTTATTTTTGGTTTAACTGGCTATTTTTAATGCATATTCAGCTTCCATCTTCCTAATGGTTTCCTTAAGCTCTTTACTAATTTGCTTAAGTATAGTTTTAAGGTAGGTAAGAGGAGTCTGTAAGCATTAAGTAATTTACCATTATATTTGGTGTGGATAGGGACTCCCTTATCGATACAACTATTTACCTCTGAGTAAAAGTTAGAGCAATAAGCAGCAGGTTTAACAATTGGATCCAAAGGAGGATTAGAGTGGAATTTGATTAGGCCATCAAACAAATGAAGAAAGATTGCTTTTGAGAAGTTTCTAAACACAGAAATATTTTCAGATTAAGGACCACCAGTTTTAAAAGAAAATGTCACTGATTTTTTGCCTAATTTAACAAGGAAATATGACACATATATGCGCAATAAATGTTCATCTTTGTGAGGCCAAAAACAATGCTACTGGGGCACCTCGTAGAATGTTTATTTGTAGATGATAGTATGCATAATATCAAGGAACCACTAAGCTTGCTATTAGTAGTGCAGGTCATCCAGGTTATTGATGGATATTTGAAGACCCCAGTGGAAATGTATTGGGTTTTAATGGGTAATTAAGTTAAGCTGATAAGATAGCTATCATGTTCAGAAGGACTAATGGAGGGTATTATATAGCTAGCTGTGAAATGGTAATCTTGTTTAGGGTAATTTAGGAATACAGGGAGTGCTTTTGTTGCTTTGAAATCATATCTATGTAACTAATGATATGTGAATGAATGTAACTTGCAAGAGACCCTCAAGTTTAGGCTTTTATTTGAAGAGATTACTGACACTGAGTAGATTCACTGTGATGTGAACCATGTTAAAATATACTATGTTGGAATGTCCAAAAAGGTACTATGGGAAAAGAAAGACTTTATGCAGAATCCAGAAGCCTTGGTAAGGGAGAAGCAGACAATCCTTGGCAAAGCAGAAAGGCTTGTCAACCATCTCGTGCCAAGCTGAAACATACTGGATCTCCCTACAATGACACCAGCTACAGAGCTAATTATGAAAGTCAATTATCTTATCTATGATTTTTCGCATAATTCTTAGTGAAGGCAAAATACCACTCCAGATTAGTGTCTTTGCTGCCTCAGACACATGCATAGTAAGCTCAATCATATCTTTATGCCTGTCCCTTCCAGTAGCGCATTTAAAGTTATTCACCCCCACATGGAGCACCATCAAGTCATGACCATATTTATTAGAATGGAGGGCTGTATGAGTCCTTATTATGGCCAAGATCCTGGCTCCAAAAAGACAGCTGTCACACAGGTGTTATCCAACCTGATGAAGGTGTTGTCCATATGTCTGACAACAGAGTCAGAGTATTACTAAAACATTACCATGTGTAGATGCAACCTCAGTGGACCATAAGGTTTTACATTCTGCAACCTTGTGTATCATAGAGGTATGTGTACTGACTGTGGATGTGCAGGGGGAAGGTAGGTATGCTTCTATATGAACTAATGGCTGATATGTCCTCTTGACAACCTCAGCATAAATTGGTTTAGTGGGGTTGCTCTATGCTACGTGTGTGTGTCTGTGTGTGTGTGTGTGTGTGTGTGTGTGTGTGTGTGTGTGTGTGTGTGTGTGTGTGTGTGTGTGTGTGAGAGAGAGAGAGTGTGTGTGTGTGTGTGTGTGTGTGTGTGTGTGTGTGTGTGTGTGTGTGTGTGTGTGTGTGTGTTGTGCTTACTGAAAAAATTCATAGCTGGTCATCTAGCAGCTTGTGCAGTCCCCATAGCTGGTATTGCCCCTCAACTCAAACTTGACTAAAAAAATAATCTTCTAAAAGTTGAAAATATATATTGTATTTATTATTTATTTAACATTTGTTGACCGTGAAAGCCCAACTAGGACAGAGCCTATTTTCAGTGGAGGCCTGGGGAGAAATGCTCCAGACACATGTCTTTAGAATGTGGGAGGAAACCAGAGTACCCAGAGGAAACCCACACAAACGCAGGAAGCACAGAAGGCACCCCAGCTGAAAATCGAACTGGAGAACCTCTTGCTGTGAGGCAACAATGTTAACCGCTGCACCACTGTGCCACCCAATTATATATATATATATATATATATATATATATATACTAAAATTACCACACACAAAGAGTTTCTGTCATGGCTACAAATACAGTAACAGCATTCTTAGCCTAGCAGTTTCATAAAGTAAAGCTGATACTGCACTCATGCACCACTGCTACCTGTTAATCACCCCCCTTGAGAGATTTTGCTGCGGGCAGGCACCCTGTTTGCTCCACCCAAGTTATGGCCCTTCTAACCTAGTGTATTCTTAGGTTGCTTCAAGTTTATTTATTACTTCCACCTCTCACATGCTGAATCATTGTGAGGCAGCAAAAAAGGTAAGCATGAGGCAGTTGTTACACTTCCTCAAAATGCCTAGGGCTGCCAGGCTTGCTAAAGAAGGAGCAAAATCTGACTGAGATTCTATAATGGCCAGTGCAGATGATGGAGTATAAAAAAAGGAGAGTTTAGTAAATTACTCTTGGTATAAGAAAGAGAGGGTATAATAGATTAAAGTGGAAAACAGTTATTATATAGGATATGGCTGTTACTACTGTGCTATTTCACAAATGCAAGAAGGAAATGTTAAAGTAATTAATAACAAGCAACAATTTTAAATCAAACAGCTTTACCCAGTAGGCTAATTTGGTGACTGTATAACTAGTAACAACAGTGAGCAACAGACAGACTAACCCAATGGATCCAGATGCAGTTTTTGTACAGCGATAGTTATAGTCGATACTATTCATTTAACCTTAATGCAGTAATTCCAAAGCAAATAATTTTAGTGCAGTATCAAACAGTCTAACAAGTAATAAAAGTATATCAGGTAGCTAATCCAGTACTGTCTGGAGCAGTAGTTTTAAATGCTGAAATAGTACCATAATCACTATCAAGCAAAAATGCAACAACAACAATAATCAAAAAGTGCAATCAGTAACTGAGATAATAGGTTCATTTGAGAGCATTATCTTAGATATTGCCAGTAACGAACCACAATACTACAGCAATAAGATGCAATGCTGCAGTGTTATTTAAACCTAATACCATCACCATCAGAAGAACAACAATGTTAATTTCAGCAATGCATTCAGACATAAGTAAGTTAATAATTTAAAACAGAGACAATGATTTCACTATATGCAATAAAGCAGTAGTAAAATCAGTCATGGGAGAGCAAGTAATTTAAGGCAAAGAAGTTAGTGAATTATATATGCAGATTACGCGCACGCGCACGCACACACACACACACACACACACACACATATATATATATATATATATATATTTAGATATCTATATATCGAAAAAGACACAAACCCCAGCAGGCAAGAGATAAATGTAGAAAAACGACCCAAAACGCCAAAATGGACTTGCAGCAACTAAATCACTTTACCAACAGTTCAAGACTTCAAGTTAGTACAAAAAGTACTAAAAAAGCTTCAAAGACTTTGTAAAATCCACCAAGAAGTACTTTAATGATACAAAAACGTTAGCGCTTTCACGGATACATCACTTCCGCTTCATCAGACGTAAACAGAACTAGAGCAAACAGCTGACTTATATACAAAGCTCTCATGGGAAATTTAAAGCTGTATACCCACAATTCAAGCATAAAAACACAACCTCAAAATACTAGACAGCCCTCTACTGGAATGCATTGTTAAAACAAGATATAACAAAATAAAATAAAATAAAATACAATAATTCAGTAACCATATATAGCCCTAAGACTGTATATAATGATACATAACTAATGATGATTACTTGAGAGGTCTCGACTTCAACACTGGTCTCAAAGTGACCTGTTCATTAAGGCCCCTACCTTTATGTGCCCCCATACGTAATATCCACTTTAACTCTGCCTCCTCCATACAATTAACAATGTCACCTCCCTTCAGTCCTAAGTTAATCGCTTGTAGGACTAGAAACTTGAAATAATGATCATTATTCAAGCTCAACACATGTTTGCAGCACGTCGCCCCTAGCCAAACAGTAATTATGATCTTGTATTCTTTCTCGTAAGGACCTGTTACTCTTACCAATGTAGAAGTGAAAACATACCTGACAACAGGCAACATATACTATATTCCTAGTCCCACAGCTGGACATACATCTAATGTCCCAAAGTTTACCAGTGTTAGGATTCCGAAAAAATCCAGATTCATCTACAAACTGGCATTGATGACAATGACCACACTTCGTAGTGCGGTAGTCGAAGCTATTTGTGACTAAGTCATCACAAATGTTAAGGTTAGGAAAGCAAAGCTGTTGTTTCAATGTCTTCATATTGTTGTATACATATCTAGGGCAATTCCCTATCACTTTCCTAATCGAGTCTTCTACCATTAATACATTCCAGTTCCTTAGAACAGCATCCTGCACAAACTTAACATTCTTACTATAAGGTAGAATCAGTGGTAGCTGAAGGGCCACCCTTTTACTAACTGTAGGTCTATTAGTCATACTTGAATAATAGGGTTTAGCTCTACCCTGTCTGAGACTAGAAACATTATTGCAAGCTCTGCTTATTTGTGTCATAGAATAACCTCTATGCATAAAATTATCCTTTAAAGCAGATAACTCATGCCTAAAAGAGTCATCCTCCGAACACAGTCTCGACAGCCTAATGGCTTGCCCTCTAACAATGTTGTCAAAAATTTTTGGGGGATGCATACTATCATTGGATAAATAGGATGCCTTATAACAGGGCTTCCTATATACACTGGTACAGAATTTATCTCCCAGCCGATAGACTTTCACGTCCAGGTAGTTTATAGAGACCTGTGAGTATTCAAGAGTAAACTTGAGAAATCCATTGGTATTATTAAGCCCTGACAAAAAATGCTCCAATTGGGCACCAGTCCCTCTCCATAGGAGAAAGAGGTCATCGACAAAACGTCTATAAAAGAGGATGTCAGGATGTACCAACATGACCTCCTTCTCCCACGCTGCCATAACCAAGTTGGCATATGAGTTGGCACAACTGGTGCCCATTGCCACTCCAGTTATTTGTTTATAACACTTATCCTGAAAGATAAAAACATTATTATCTAACACAGTCTCTAAAAGGAGGCATAGAAAATCTCCACCCTTTAGACCAATTGTGGCAGGGGCTGGTTGGCTCACTGAGCCACTGTCCATATACTTGGACTATATTGGCACATTATGAATATGTGCTCAGGGATACACAACAGTTTTTGACAGATCTATATGCTATGGTGAATGGGCTGCAGTCTATTGATGGTCTATTTTTAGCCACTATGGACGTTGTGTCCCTGTTTACTTGTATTCCTAATAAGGAAGGTGTTCAGCTGGTTTGGAGTTTGTTAATTGAATGTATGACCATTACTGAAGCAGATTTTCTATGCCTCCTTTTAGAGACTGTGTTAGATAATAATGTTTTTATCTTTCAGGATAAGTGTTATAAACAAATAACTGGAGTGGCAATGGGCACCAGTTGTGCCAACTCATATGCCAACTTGGTTATGGCAGCGTGGGAGAAGGAGGTCATGTTGGTACATCCTGACATCCTCTTTTATAGACGTTTTGTCGACGACCTCTTTCTCCTATGGAGAGGGACTGGTGCCCAATTGGAGCATTTTTTGTCAGGGCTTAATAATACCAATGGATTTCTCAAGTTTACTCTTGAATACTCACAGGTCTCTATAAACTACCTGGACGTGAAAGTCTATCGGCTGGGAGATAAATTCTGTACCAGTGTATATAGGAAGCCCTGTTATAAGGCATCCTATTTATCCAATGATAGTATGCATCCCCCAAAATTTTTGACAACATTGTTAGAGGGCAAGCCATTAGGCTGTCGAGACTGTGTTCGGAGGATGACTCTTTTAGGCATGAGTTATCTGCTTTAAAGGATAATTTTATGCATAGAGGTTATTCTATGACACAAATAAGCAGAGCTTGCAATAATGTTTCTAGTCTCAGACAGGGTAGAGCTAAACCCTATTATTCAAGTATGACTAATAGACCTACAGTTAGTAAAAGGGTGGCCCTTCAGCTACCACTGATTCTACCTTATAGTAAGAATGTTAAGTTTGTGCAGGATGCTGTTCTAAGGAACTGGAATGTATTAATGGTAGAAGATTCGATTAGGAAAGTGATAGGGAATTGCCCTAGATATGTATACAACAATATGAAGACATTGAAACAACAGCTTTGCTTTCCTAACCTTAACATTTGTGATGACTTAGTCACAAATAGCTTCGACTACCGCACTACGAAGTGTGGTCATTGTCATCAATGCCAGTTTGTAGATGAATCTGGATTTTTTCGGAATCCTAACACTGGTAAACTTTGGGACATTAGCTGTATGTCCAGCTGTGAGACTAGGAATATAGTATATGTTGCCTGTTGTCAGGTATGTTTTCACTTCTACATTGGTAAGAGTAACAGGTCCTTACGAGAAAGAATACGAGATCATAATTACTGTTTGGCTAGGGGCGATACGTGTAGTGCGCTTGCCAAACATGTGTTGAGCTTGAATAATGATCATTATTTCAAGTTTCAAGTCCTACAAGTGATTAACTTAGGACTGAAGGGAGGTGACATTGTTAATTGTACGGAGGAGGCAGAGTTAAAGTGGATATTACGTATGGGGGCACATAAAGGTAGGGGCCTTAATGAACAGGTCACTTTGAGACCAGTGTTGAAGTCGAGACCTCTCAAGTAATCATCATTAGTTATGTATCATTATATATAGTCTTAGGGCTATATATGGTTACTGAATTATTGTATTTTATTTTATTTTATTTTGTTATATCTTGTTTTAACAATGCATTCCAGTAGAGGGCTGTCTAGTATTTTGAGGTTGTGTTTTTATGCTTGAATTGTGGGTATACAGCTTTAAATTTCCCATGAGAGCTTTGTATATAAGTCAGCTGTTTGCTCTAGTTCTGTTTACATCTGATGAAGTGGAAGTGATGTGTCCGTGAAAGCGCTAACGTTTTTGTATCATTAAAGTACTTCTTGGTGGATTTTACAAAGTCTTTGAAGCTTTTTAGTACTTTTTGTACTAACTTGAAGTCTTGAACTGTTGGTAAAGTGATTTAGTTGCTGCAAGTCCATTTTGGCGTTTTGGGTCGTTTTTCTACATACATATATATATATATATATATATATATATATATATATATATATATATATATATAAAATCTGCATAAAAGATGAAGAGGTTGCCATATCTGCTATAGGCCAGGCTCTTGCTTTGGTTGCCTCATAGGATTAATGCAGTGGGGTGAACAGAACATGCCTCCTGGTATTTACAGACTGTCAGGCTTTAGTCCAGCAGAAGCAGATCAACCAAAATGCAGCCAACACCCCAAGGAAACAAGACAAATAAAAACAGGTACTCCAGTCCTTCAGGGGTCCAGAAAAGTAAATATTGTGGGAATAAATATCCAGGGAATTGTTTTGGCTAGGCTTGCATAGGCCCTGGGGCCGATAGCCTAGTACCAACCTCTGAACCTATGAATCTAGGTAGCATGTGGAAGCCTCTGCTGTCACTAAATTCTACAGCACTACAAGCCTTGTTCTAACAAGTCCTGATAGTGCATTGAGTCAGTAGGAAACAAATGTAACAGGACTTTGTAGTCTTCTCCTTCATCTCAGTAGTCTTCTACTCTACTTGTTTTGGTACAGCCCGACACTGAAGAGCACTGAACTGAGCAAGCCACCACATATAATTCTGAAAGAAGAATTCATCTTACGTCCTTTAATATGGTATATTTTATTCACGTAAAGAAGGTGGATATCTTATTTTTGCTAGTGGTTCTTAAATGGTATTGTCTGGAAAAGGGCTGAAAACATTGTGGCTAGGATTCATAAAAATCCTCTTTGCTCGCACTAATTCCCAATGCAGGTTGAACAATTACCTTCTACATTTCATTAAGCATTTCTGACTCCCATGGTATGCCTTAGAAAGTAGTTTCTGTCTGTGAGACAGGTGTAATATCTTTCGGACTCATCCATGATCAGGTATTATACATCACAGATCTAAAAAAAATATATAGTTTAGAGGATTATATCTGATGGGCTTGGTAAGCTGCAATGTTTAATGCAATTCTTCATTGTTTAGACCCCTATTATAATACTTATTGGAAAAGTCTTTATAAACAGATTATTTTAAACTCATGCAAGATTAAATAAATCTTATATAGCGATCGATGTACTACCCTGGTAAATAACATTTTTTTAATTTAATAAAATAATAAATGCATTTTAAGCTTGAAATAATAAATAATATACGTATTTGAATAATTAAAAATTATAGAAGAAAACATAATGAAATTAGACTGTACATGTATGTTTTTAATTCTAAAATCATTCAAGAATATAAAACACTTTTTAATATTTCCTATAACTTACACATTTAGATTTATAAAGAATGACACTCCATCACTTATATAATTCTGTTTAAAAATAATAATTTTACATTTTGGTTTGATTGTAGGAACAAAGGACTACTTTTATCTACAAAAGACGTTTTGGGAAAATATAATTTAGAGGCTTCTTATACACTAAAAATGCAGTCTATTAAAGAAAAATTGAAAGGATATTTAAGTTTTCCAAATGAAAATGAATAAAACACATTTCTTAAAGTATACAAGTATTTTGTATCTATTGTTTTAGGTGAAGTATCATCTAAATTATATAAGATAATATTAAGCTTCAAAAATAACTTAGATGATATTGGAGATTAATTATCTTGAAATTAATGAAAATATATTACTAAAATCTAGTAACATAACATCTATAAGCATACATTGGGAAATTTTCATGCAGGGATATATTCACAGGATATTTATTATACCCTTTAAGATACCTATATGTAAAAAATATATAACTTCAGTATGTTGGAGATGTAATAAAACAACAAAGGCAAATTGTGTTCATATTTTTTTTGGATTTTGAAAATATTGACAAGTTCTTGAAAGAAGTAAATGTATCAAATGTTTATGGACTTATAATTCTATACTCACAAGAGCAACAATTTTAACAAATGTACTTGTTCCTCCTTTTATAAATAATAATCAGTAAATATTGTTCTGGGGTTTACTTTTAATTACAATTAAAATTATTACCAAAAATGGAAGTCAAATTCAGTACCATTATTTAAATGATTTTCTTAGATTAATCATTATGTTTGTAATAATG
Organism: Protopterus annectens; assembly: GCF_019279795.1. Lineage (NCBI taxonomy): Eukaryota > Metazoa > Chordata > Ceratodontiformes > Protopteridae > Protopterus > Protopterus annectens. The sequence continues at coordinate 185,620,636 of NC_056734.1, forward strand.
AAAAAAAGCACAACATTTAAAACAATCCTGTAAAATCAAATTGAGATGAGTTAGAATCATTAATATTACAATATGATGTAAATGAATGTTGAGGATTTATTGAATGTACAACAAAGTTATGTTACTGTTGCTTATTTTCATTTATAATTTTTATTGTATTGTATTCTGTTGTTTTCTTTTCTTTGTACATATTGTATATATGTTAAAATTAACAAAATGGCTACAATTAGTAGTTAATAAATATATAAATATTTTAATTGATCTGAAAAAGACTAGATATATAATTCAGTCTTTGATGGCCTAGAGTTTCATGGTTGGTTTTGTCTTAGTGGTGGGGATATCATATACCCACTATAAGGAATACTTAAAGCTGTTCTATCTTGAATGGCTACAAGGTTTATGGTCAATTTTGATTAAAAACAAGGCAAACCTCTAACATATCAGTGAGCTTGGGTCTATTGCATATGATCTCTAATGGAGGCTAATACCACAAATTAATGTAGGGATGACCTGATAGCCAAAATAGGAAAGATTTTGTCACATTATGGGATGTCTGGAGAAGCAAGAGAAAGGCCTAAAACATGGTTTTCTAAGGATAACAAGTCAGGTACTGACTGTCTTTTAGCTGAGATAAGGAGTTAATACATTTTCTATAAAGGCCATACCTTGCACTGATGATGCAGCATTATAATAAGCTAATAATCATTTAATGAGCTAAAACTGCTTGCATTATTAGTGTAGATGGTATATATAAATATTGCATACAGCATTGAAAATAATGAATATTTGAAAATGATTGGTAAACCAGCAATATGCATTTTGTTTTATATTAGTGCCCAGTTTGGTAGTTGTTTAATGTGTTGTTTTATGTGGAATCCAGACATTCAAGACAAGGCTTTATTTTCATATGTTACAATTTGTATACAAGATGACAATAAAAATACTTTTAAAATATATATTATTTGTTTCACTAAAAGAACACAATGAGTAAGTAACATACCCTAAGCAGACCATCTCATTGACCTATCCCTGTATTCTGTCTCCTGTTGGGGGATATGTATGCCTCGTATACAAGGCATTGTCAGACTTCACTCTGATGGACCTCCTGCATATCCAAAAAACAAACAGCACCAGCATTACCCATTCCAAAGACTTAAACCTTGTCTGTGCTATAAATAGGACCTGCTGTAGAGACAAGTATGTATCCCAAAGACTACCCCTTCTCTAGAACAGGCTCGCCATCCATGTAAAGCAGAGTTCCTCCCTATTCCAATTCAACATTTAACATGAACAATTGGATGGAGAACAGGAAATTCATCCCTGGTTTGGCACCTATGTCTCAAATGGACACAGGCAGCCTGTAAATGGTTTGTCTGCCAGGCCTCTGCCTGTAAATGTTTCAATTTCCAAGCCCCTGCTTACACTTGTCATGGGTATCACAACTTATCCAAGATTTGAGATGGACGGCTAGGCTTAAATCGGCCCTTTGGTTGTTAGCCTAGTAAACACCTATAAAACATGTAAATAATTTTATTATAAGACTTTAGTAAATAATATTTAACATTTAATTGCAATGAAAGTAATACCTTGTTATCAAATCAACAGCTGAAACCTAATAAATGAATACTGCTGCATCTGGAAGTATAAAACAAATATTTAGGATTATTGTTAAACCTGATATGAAATCCCTAATCAATGCTAATTATAAGAAATGTAATGAATTATTAGGTGCCAACTCATTGCTTACATTAATTATTAAAGAATATTCTACTTTCTATGATGCTTAGTTTTTCTACTCAAGGCTGTGCAACTTAACATATGGTTTTATAAGTTAAAAAAGGGATACAGGTCCCATTACACCCAAGCCAACTTTCTTATCTTTAAAAAAAATATATATATATATATATATATATATATATATATATATATATAATTGTCATAGTTAACAGGTATGAACAGTTCACACAAATTAAGTCTTCAGGAGTATAATAAAATTATTACAACTTTTAAAAATGTAATTTTGACTTGGAAAAATATTTTATTTTTTGAATGCAGACTATGTTTCATCAAGATGATTTTATTACCTAAGCTATTTCATATCTCTCAAACCACTCCTTTACCTCCAAATAGATATCATAGACTCTTTTTAGCTTTTCTATTTTATACTAATAAACCTAAAAAGATGCAAAAATCACATGAGGTCATTGGAAATGAGGGAAATCCATTCACAGACAATGAATCTATAACATTATTCGTAATTGGTTCGAGCTGTCTTAGAAAACCATCTGGAAAGATACCCACTTAAATGTATTTAAAGACAATACATTTAAAATTCCACATTGTCTGAAAAATCAAAACACTAAAATGATATACCCTCAATAACAAACTTAACTAAGGTTACTATTTTTTCTAAAGTCTTTCTGTTTAAACTGTTTTATTCAGCCATACTGGGTCAACAGCACCAAACTTCCCAGCCCTTAAATAAGGCTCATTGCTAAAAAGTCCCACCAAATGGTACTGTTAAAGGTGCTGTCTGTGTTTAAAAACAGAACATATACCTACTATAAGGAATGCTTAAAGCTGTTAAATATATAATTCTGTCTTGAATGGCTACAAGGTTTATGGTCAATTTTGATTAAAAACAAGGCAAACCTCTAACATATCAGTGAGCTGTGGGTCTATTGCACATGATCTGTAATGGACGCTAATACCACAAATTAATGTAGGGATAGATAGCCAAAATAGGAAATATTTTGTCACATTATGGGATGTCTGGAGAAGCAAGAGAAAGGCCTAAAACATGGTTTTCTAAGGATAACAAGTCAGGTACTGACTGTCTTTTAGCTGAGATAAGGAGTTAATACCTTTTCTATAAAGGCCATACCTTGCACTGATGATGCAGCATTATAATAAGCTAATAATCATTTAATGAGCTAAAACTGCTTGCATTATTAGTGTAGATGGTATATATAAATATTGCATACAGCATTGAAAATAATGAATATTTGAAAATGATTGGTAAACCAGCAATATGCATTTTGTTTTATATTATTGCCCGGTTTGGTAGTTGTTTAATGTGTTGTTTTATGTGGAATCCAGGCATTCAAGAAAAGGTTTTATTTTCATATGTTACAATTTGTATACAAGATGATAATAAAAATTGTTTTAAAATATAAATTATTTGTTTCACTAAAAGAAGACAATGAGTAAGTAACATACCCTAAGCAGACCATCTCATTGACCTATACCTGTATTCTGTCTCCTGTTGGGGGATATCTATGCCTGGTATACAAGGCATTGTCAGACCTCACTCTGATGGACCTCCTGCATATCCAAAAAACAAACAGCACCAGAATTACCCATTCCAAAGACTTAAACCTTGTCTGTGCTATAAATAGGACCTGCTGTAGAGACAAGTATGTAACCCAAAGACTACCCTTCTCTAGAACAGGCTCCCCATCCATGTGAAGCAGAGTTCCTCTCTATCCCAATTCAACATTTAACATGAACAGTTGGATGGGGAACAGGAAATTCATCCCTGGTTTGGCACCTATGTCTCAAATGGACACAGGCAGCCGGTAAATGGTTAATCTGCCAGGCCTTTGCCTGTAAATGTTTAAATTTCCAAGCTCCTGCTTACACTTGTCATGGGTATCACAACTTATCCGAGATTTGGGATGGACGGCTAGGCTTAAAAAGGCCCTTGTGGTTGTTAGCCTAGTAAACACCTATAAAACATGTAAATAATTTTATTATAAGACTTTAGTAAATCATATTTAACATTTAATTGCAATGAAAGTAATACCTTGTTATCAAATCAACAGCTGAAACCTAATAAATGAATACTGCTGCATCTGGAAGTATAAAACAAATATTTAAGATTATTGTTAAACCTGATATGAAATCCCTAATCAATGCTAATTATAAGAAATTTAATGAATTATCAGGTGCCAACTCATTGCTTACATTAATTATTAAAGAATATTCTGCTTTCTATGATGCTTAGTTTTTCTACTCAAGGCTATGCAATGTAACATATGGTTTCATAAGTTAAAGAAGTGTCGCAGGTCCCATTACACCCAGGCCAACTTTCTTATCTTTTAAAAAAAATATATATATATATATATATATATATATATATATATATATATATACATAATTGTCATAGTTAACAGGTATGAACAGTTCACACAAATTAAGTCTTCAGGAGTATAATCAAATTATTACAAATTTTAAAAATTTAATTTTGACTTGGAAAAATATTTTATTTTTTGAATGTAGACTATGTTTCATCAAGATGATTTTATTACCTAAGCTATTACATATCTCTCAAACCACTCCTTTACCTCCAAATAAATATCATAGACTCTTTTTAGCTTTTCTATTTTATACTAATAAACCTAAAAAGATGCAAAAATCACATGAGGTCATTGGGAATGAGAGAAATCGATTCACAGACAATGAATCTATAACATTATTCTTAATTGGTTCAAGCTGTCTAAGGAAACCATCTGGAAAGATACCCACTTAAATGTATTTAAAGACAATACATTTAAAATTCCACATCATCTGAAAAATCAAAACACTAAAATGATATACCCTCAATAACAAACTTAACTAAGGTTACTATTTTTTCTAAAGTCTTTCTGCTTAAACTGTTTAATTCAGCCATACTAGGTCAACAGCACCAAACTTCCCAGCCCTTAAATAAGGCTCCTATTGCTAAAAAGTCCCACCAAATTGTATTGTTAAAGGTGCTGTCTATGTTTAAAAACAGAACATATATTAGAATTTAAAGCAAGTAAAATGCAAGAAAAAAGCCTCTTACTTTAATCACAGGCTCTGCTGATTCCTCTGTTGTGGTTAAGTATGGTGGCCTTGCAATTATTGACATAAATTCAGGTCCATTTATACTTTTGTTGTACAAATGAGGCTCAGCCATGCTGATCCCTATGAACCGCAGTGATACATGATGGTGTAACTGATCTCATAGTCATGGATACACTTTGGGAGCTCATACCATGTTGAGCATGTCTACATTAAAACCAACTACCCTAGATTATTTAAAAAGAAATCTGGACTGAGTCAACAGCCTGGAATTTACAGGAGCATAAACCATAGTCAGCCAGCAGAATATGCCACACTTTATCACTTCCTAACAGCCCCCTACTTTGACTAAAGTCATATAACACCAAATGCACGTTATTAATGTATTTCAGTTACAAAACAGTTATTCTGAAAGGAGTACCTCAAGCACTACTTCAAAATTCATGTTTCTACTACATAGTAATGCAAGATCATAATGATATTGTGTAATTCAAGTGAAAACATTACTCTGGTTAAGCAAATACACATATAAGCATATGACAGCTTAATGGCTTGATCACTGATTTCACTGCAATACCAATATCATCTGTACATATTAATTAAAAAATATATACCTCAATGTGACTGCTACAATGCAATTAGTAAACTAAACCTGACACTACTATCACTTCCATGGGTAATAACCCTATATGGTTGCATGGGTTGGGTATGATGATGTCACATTTCAAAGGTTGGGGTTCCTACCCCCTGTACCTCTTCCCTGCAGTTACATTCATCACTTTGGTTCTGTCAGTTTTAATGATGACAGCACCTATGAAGATACAAAGTCAAGCTCCAAGCTGGTCAGACAAGGGGAATAACATCATGGTCTACATTTTGCTAGAGTCATAGCTGTAGAAACTTAAAAAGACAGTGGCCAACAAGGAGTGGAAGAAATTTGAAATCTAGTAGGAATTGGCTGACCACCTGTTACCCAAAAAAAGGGAAGTTGGCTAGGCTTAAAATGTCCTGCAAGGGCAGCTAGCCAAGTACTTACCTATGAATCTATGACCATATGCCATCCCTTGACAGATGTCACATGCTCTGGCCACCAGTGTCAGCAGAGGTATGATGACCTGCAGAGGAAAAACACTGACCAGCTGTCTGAATGGGTTTTGCAGGATTGAGCAAGGACAGAAATCTACAGTAAGCATTTTTATATTTTACCAGAAATGAAGAAAATAACTAAAAACACACCAACAGTATGCGTCCGATAAATATACTCAAACACGGATGTATAAAAAATCCTTCACATGTATTTATTAATAAATTAAGCTCTTTTGTCCTTCCAAACAGGTCTTCTTCAGAATTCAAAAACAGTTAAAATCATCTCCCTTATATACAAAAAAATGCCTTCCTAAAAGAGTCATTGGATAAGTGTTAGGCAATTGATTAACTAACTTAAAAGAACAGTAACCACATAAAAACTCAATGGGACTTCGTATAACATATTAACCCTTACCAAATATGGAAAGAAGTGTATGATGTAAACTATTAAAGGATAAAATGAGTTTAGTTAAAATACATTTTGTCACAGAACTTACAATTGTTTGTCCACCTGATACCCACAATTTTAGTAATAAATCCATTAAAATTGGAACATTATATAACACTTGCCCTAGAATTCAAATAGGGTTGTATAGTAACAAACTCATTTAAACCAGGTCATAAGAAGCTTTTAATTTAAGTTCTTTTACGTCTAATGTCCCTTTCCAATCCCCTCCCCTAGGATTTTAGAAAAGTCTTTGCAGTATACCAAACTGGAACTTAGTTAAATTCAGACATACTTTTGAATGTTTGAAAAGGGCATTTTTTCTCATTTTGTCTATTTATATCATAGACATACTTGTATATTCTTCTTCTAAAACACCTTTCAGGCTTACCTACATAAAAACGTGGGCACCCTACACACTTAGCTAGGTATACCACTGCACTAGACTGACAATTCCCTTTCACAAAGTTAATTCTAGAACCTGACCCATTCTGGAGAGTGATACTCTCAGTCTCTAAAATGTAGGGATATTGAGGGAATCTACCACATTTCATTGTGACTTGTCCATTTTTTGTTCCATTCTGACCATCACCCTCAAAGCTTTCTTTCAAGTTGCTTCCAGTTTTATACGTAAAAACAGGGGCATTTACCAAAAGGTGGAGTATATCAGGGGAAATCCCTGAAAATATTCCAGTTCCTTTTAACTATATCCTTAAAATGGTTAGTCTGAGGTCCATATTCCACAAATAAAGTTCTACTGAAATTTTTGTCAACGTCATGTTGGTCATTTATGGTGATGCCTAATCCTAATAGAGGCTTATATTTCATCCCCCACTGGGAATAAACATAGTCACGAATTTTCTTAATAATTTGGGGGATATCCCCTAGCTAAAGCATATTGGCCAGTGCATCTAATTCTCTGGACAGATCCTGAACTTGGGAGGTCATCCTGGCCACACTAATATACTGGCCTTTAATTAGACTTTTCTTTTGACTTAATGGATGACAACTAGAAAAATCTAAATAGTTGTTACTGAAAGTAGGCTTCCTGGAAATCGCAGATCTAAACCCATTCTTGGTATGTGTTATATATCTGTCTAAATAATTCATTTTGTCTTTGTCATAATTAAAAGTGAATTTCAAAAATTCTGAGGTGTTATTCAAATAACTTACAAACTTCCTTATATCATCCTCTAAACCATTCCATAAAATAAAAATATCATCCAAAATCTGAATGTATAATTTGATAAAACAGAAAAACTGAGATTGAAAAATCCAGGTAGTTTCCTAATCTAACAAAACTAAACTGGCATAAATGGGGGCACAAGAGGCCCCCGTTGCCACCCCTTTTTTCTGTCTATAGAATTCCCCTTCAAAGTAAAGGAAATTATACTCTAAGACCAAGGACATCATTTCAACAATAAGATTAATTTTATCATTGTCTACGTTGGAAACCTAACAATGATATTATGAAATGTTCCAATCCTTCTTCTCCTATAGGGATTGATGCAAATAAATCAATAATGTCTATAATCAGATCTTTTGTCCAAATTAAGCTCTTTTGTCCTTCCAAACAGGACTTCTTCAGAATTCAAAAACAGTTAAAATCATCTCCCTTATATGCAAAAATATGCCTTCCTAAAAGAGCCATTGGATAAGTGTTAGGCAATTAATTAACTAACTTAAAAGAACAGTAACCACATAAAAACTCAATGGGACTTCGTGTAACATATTAACCCTTACCAAATACGGAAAGAAGTGTATGATGTAAACTATTAAAGAATAAAATGAGTTTAGTTAAAATACATTTTGTCACAGAACTTACAATTGTTTGTCCACCTGATACCTGCAATTTTAGTAATAAATCCATTAAAATTGGAACATTATATAACGCTTGCTCTAGAATTCAAATAGGGTTGCATTTTTGAGTCTCCCTAGAAAATCCTAAGGGTCTTTAACCACCCCTAAGGGGTGCATTTTAGAACCTTTTGCAGCCACAATAGGTCTAAAAGGGGGCTTTACTATATTGTTATGTACCTTAGGTATACCAAATATGGTGGGGACAACCAGATTGGGCACCTTTAACATCTTGTATATTTCCAGAGGGATTCTCTGATCCAACACACACTCATCCAAATAGGAGTCTATCCTCCTGTAACTAATGTTCACTTCATTGATGGAAAATGAGAATAGTTATCACCATTATTCAACAACTCAAACATCTGTGTAGAGTATTGTAAGGAGACAAATAGCACAATGCCTCCACCTTTGTGGAGTTGTTACTGTATTTACATTTAACTTGCAATGTATAGAAATTATCAGTGATGGCCTTTCCAAAAATATATAAAATGGGGTAAATGGGGGGAATTAAAAAGTACTCTTTTCTTTATTGTATTAGTATCATCCCTCACATTGTAAATCCCATCATTTTGTTCATTACAAAACATTGCCAAGTTTAATTTCCTTACAAAAGAAGTCTACAATGTTGATATTTCTGTACGGGACAAATTTCAGCACTTTCGTAAAAAGTGAAAAGTGTTCCAAGATGATACTTCTGTTTGTGTAATTGAAAATGCTGAAACCTTCCCATGCATACATAACCCCATTTGTCACAGTAAGGTTATCTGCTACTTCCAATTTCTCCATTCCTCTGGGGGAACCTGCTAATTGTGCTGTTTCAGTGCTATATTGGAGTACTGGGTTTTTGGAATTCTTCCATTCATGTTTACATCTTGTCTTACCCAATCCCTCTTTATCAGAGGACTCCCATTTGCATTCCCTTCTTGCCTTACCCACTCCCTTTCCCTCAGAGGGTGGGTTTGGTAAAAATCCTTAGATTGTCCTTGGTTATATTCCATATAGGGGTTTGAATGATGAGACTGCATTCCATTTCTATAATGCTGTTCAGTTCTTACGTTCTGTTTTTCTATGGGATTTTTAATGGGGTACACTTCCTGATTCACATATTGGTTCAAGTCCCTGGATAACTTTTTTGTTTCCTTCTAAACACATTCATACACTTCTTTTTCACCTTATGGATTTGTTTAAAATACAAATGTTTACACTGATTAAAAATTAAATTGTTTTTATTTTAATATTTAAGTTTAATTTATTAATTTCTACATCTAAAACATTAATCTTACTTTCTTTAAACTTAATATTATTTTCCATCAACTCAAAACTGTGTCTATCAAACATTTCAGTAGGTTCCTGATACATTTTATCATTGATGTCAAGACCAAATGGAAATTTAAAAATTCGGAGGCCCTGTAGTACTATTTTAAACTCCAAACACCTCCATAAATAACTATAATTCATTTGCAACAATTTAATCTTGAAACATTTTTTTCCAGTCTATATATTAATTCTTTCAAAGAACTTTGAATATTCTGATTAGCTCCATAAAAGCCACATTCTCCTCTACCCATCTCATTGCCAAAATCAAAAGTTTTATCCATGATATGCTAGTATTTAATAACAATGTCTGTGTCTATTCCATTGGGTATGTTTCCTACACTAGATGCATTCTTAGTAGTCAAAAGGGCAATACTTGCAGTTTCATTGAAATCATGGTTAACGGATTTTACCATATTTCCACCACAGTCTTTAAAAGTATCCGCAGGCAGAACAACAGGAAGCACCATGTTCACATAATTCCTCCACTTACATGCTACTAACTGCCAAACCCCTTCCGTTATTCTCTGCAGATTGCTTTCCATTCTCAATAGGATTACATTTTCCTTTTTCTTCTTAATTTACCTAGGTTTTAAAATAATGGTAGAATAATAGTGTAAAGATATGTTACTTAACTACAACTATCTCCAACTAGAAATGTATGAGTGAATGCAAAAATGTACACACACACTCACACGTGTGTGTGTGTGTGTGTGTGTGTGTGTGTGTGTGTGTGTGTGTGTGTGTGTGTGTGTGTGTGTGTGTGTGTGTGTGTGTGTGTGTGTGTGTGTGTGTGTGTGTGTGTGTGTGCAAAAAGGTGTAAGTAAACATGCACATTTATAAACATACATTCATAAGTTTACAAATATGTATGTGTATATACATATATAAATATGTATATATATATATATATATATATATATATATATATATATATATATATAATGTGTATATATATATATATATATATATATATATATACACACACACACACACACACACACACATATACGAGTCTATGGCAGATGCTTGAATTATCAAAACTTTGAGCAGCTTTCATACACATATCAGTTTGAATCAAAAAGAATTGAATACACAATACCTCCAATCACAAAGATTCAAAGAAAAACAAAATCTACTTTTTTACAATCCTTACTAATTATATGTACCAACTATGAGATCACAATACAGTGGAGATAGGGTAAATTCCCTGATCCCTACTGTACTGAAATCTCTTTGTGAAAACAACTGCTACGTGAAATCAGTTAATTTTCAGTCAACTGTACTGGCTTTATTTCACTTCAACAAGTTGCCTTCTCGATGGGTTGTAGAGGACCCAAATATATGTCATTTCATTGATAGGTAATTTCATTGAAACTCAAATGCTCAAGCCCATTTGATTGGAAATTCATTTGACTGAAAACTAATTTCATTAAAAAACTGTAGCAGTCTATAGAAAGCATCTGATGGTGTAATTTATCATAGGAGTTATTAAGCAACTGAGTCTAACAGAGTATGTGTCGACTGCAGTAGTCTGCATCATGCTGTACTCCAAGATTTGTAGATGATTGTGTTTCACTCCACCATTGATTCACTGTGTGCGGTGATCTTATTTTTCTCAGAGGTTGTACAACCATGGATTTAGTATCTATAAATAGGTTTGACCCCTGCAAAAAAAATTATTGTATAATGATTGTAAAGTATGTTTTTAATTAAATGAGTTTTCAGTCAAATAAATTTACAGTGAAATGAATTTTCGATCAAATGGGCTCAACCATTTGAGTTTCAGTGAAATGAACTTTGAATTAAATTACATGGACTAACATTACATCATTGAGGCAGTTTGTCAAAGTAAGGAGAAGTTGGTACAGATGAATGAAAAATCAGTTGATTGAAGAGTATCGCCTTTGCTGAGCTAGATCACACTACAGATAGGATTGGGAAATTTGTGCCTTTCCCCACTGTAGTACAATCATAGTCGATATAAATATTTAGCAGGAGGTGTGGAGGCTCATGGGGATGAAACCCTGAAAAAAACATGTTTTCTTTTTTGTTTTGTTACTCAGTCTTTTGAAGATTGACATTTTTAGTCAATGATTTGTGGTTCAGTGTAATAACATTTTGATTAAATGTCCTACATCTATATATCTATCCATCTATATAGATAGATAGCTATAGCTAGATATAGATATATAAATATATATTGATTTACTATCACGTACTTGACTCACAGGCGGGCGAGTCTTCGGATGCTGAAAACCATTACACAAAAGCTGGAATGCCAAATTTTGGTATACCCGACACAAACATCAAACTTGAAAATCTGTACTGATCTGAACCCAGGAACAAGCATTACCATAAGTCTAGAAGGAGGCAAGGAGGGGCAATCATTAATGTTCGTTTCTGACATTCCAACGTTCATAATGCAGGACTCGTGGAGGTGGACTCAACCACCTGTGAGTTGAGTTAATGATCGTAAACCTACATAGCCATATATATATATATATATATATATATATATATATATATATATATATATATAGATAGCCATGCTTCCTGCATGTTCAAAATGGCTGACCAGAGTTAGCCACCACACTCCAGCCAGAGTGGAGGTGGGGGCAAAGTAGCAATTTAATGACCTGCACAGAAGTTAATGCAGGCTGCAATGTTCAGTTTTATTTTTTATTTTTTTTTTTTGTTTAGAAATTAAAAAGTGTCTTCCTTAAAGCCACTTTAGTTGATATTCAGAAAATCACAAGTAAACCATACAAGGCATACTGCAAAGCAGACACTTAAAACTAAAATACAAAACAATGGAAAAGTTGTAAGATGTGCTCCACCCTGCAACCAAACAAACCAAAACAAATGTAACAAAGCAGAGAAATTCATCTGCTTTTCTTTGCAGTAAACAAATTTAAAAATTAGTAATATGAAGTAAGAAACTGTCACAGAATGAAGAGAAATCAATCTTCCTTCTCGGAAAATTGTATTTAGTGTATAAATGCACACTCAGCTGTTTAATAAATGTAAGCATATCAGACAGATATGCATGCACATATAGGATATGCAAACAACCACACCTCCCTTTTGTCCTTTTTTCTGTAGCAGACAAGTAGATAAATAATAACTAAAGTCAGCCTTAAAGAAGAATAGAAAGGTTAACCAAAGGTGCTCATGAGTATGTAAACATTAATCATACTTCTGAAATGTGAATATGAGTGACTAAGCAAAACATTCTGTTGAATATGAGCTTAAAATAATCTTTTTTAAGTAATCATTTAGGTATAAGAAAGAATTAAATAAATTTGCAAAAATAATGTGCTGCCAATAATCATTTCAGCACAAAACATTTGACTACCATATTGCAGAATATTTTTACTGTTTATATGGTCATAGGTATGTAGGACTAATGACTACTGGAGCCTTTTTAACCCTAACCATGCATACCAAATCTCTGACAAGTTCTGGTCCTTTCATAGTGCAAGCAGGGGCTTGGAAGATGAAACATTTAGAAGCAGGGAGCTGGGAGATGAAACATTTACAGAATTTCTGTGTTCGTTAGAGACATACGTGGCATGCCAGTAGTGAATTTCCGGTTCCCCATCAAGTTGTCCAAGTTACAGTTGAAATGGATTATGGAAGAACTTTGCTTCACATCAATGGGGAGCCTGTTATGTAAAAGAGGTAGTCTCTGGAATACATACCTATCTCTCCAACAGGTCCTATTTATTTCAAAGAGAAGATTTAAGTCTTTAGAATGGGGGATTTTGGTGCTCAATGTTTTGCAGATGTGAAGGTAGTCCATCAGAGTGGGGTCTATACATGCCTTGCATGCATACCTCTCAACCTGTTAGCACAAAAAGTCTGGACAAAGCCTGACAGACTGGGGTGGCAAAGGCCAAAAAAATAGGGACAGATTTTAAAATATTCTTCTTATAAACTTAGAAAGTTGCTACAATAACAGGATTTGTCTTAGCATGCATTTTTCTGAAGGATATGAAGTCTGAAACACAAATATATATTATTATTTAATGAATTAAGTCCTTAGATGAGCCCATTGATTTGCAGAAAATCACAAATTTTATGAGGAGCAGACCAAAAATATAAGGCAAAAATCTGGACAGTTGAGAGGTATGCTTGTATACCAGGCATAGCTCTCCCCAAATCTGCCTGTAGGAGACAGAATACAGAGATAGGGATTTGAGGTGATCTGCATAGTACTTGTTATTTGCACCCTGTATTCTTTTAATGAGGAACCCCTGTGAACATTCCATTTGTTGGATGTGCCTAGTTAGGTAGATACCAAAGGAGGCATTATACTCAATGATAGGTCTGATAAGCACAGAGTACAGTGGAACAATGACCTGCTTGGACCTAGACTATGCCTTTGTTTATAAGTTGCAGAACATGTAATGATTTCCTTACTACTGCAGACATGTGGTGGTTGAAGGGTAGATAGGGTCATAGACAGGTATTAGTCTATTTACTCTTGTTGACCATTTTAAGCCTAGCCAATTACCCTTTCAAATGTGAGACTCAAACCATGTACCTCATGTCTGTGGAGTAAACACCTTAAACATTAGGCCAACCCACCCCACCCCCCTTATGCCACTGTCTACATGTGTCCCCAAGTCCCTTACTACTGAGTCAGCTCTTATGGGTATGTTTTCCATATGGTAGTCACCTAGGGTGCCTGACTTCCTAAAAGATTTTATTATGCATATCTTAGAATTTAGTTTTAGTCACTGGTGCTGACACCAGTTATTTGCCTGTGTCAGCCCTTCTTGGAGAACATTAGTGTTAGTGAGGGATTCTTTGACTGCTCTTAATTTGCAGTCACCTGCAATTCTAGTTAGCCAGAGGCCCATGACATTGGGAAGTAGTTGCTAAAAAGGAACAGTCCCAGAACTAATCTCTAAGGGACTCCATTGATGGCTGGCCTATTTGTAAAGATGGAGTTACCAATTTTAACTTCCTGGGTCCTGTTCGTGAGCAAGTTGGCTGTCCATTGAGTAACATAAAGGTTTATACTTACCTTTTGAGTTTGTCAAAGATAGCCAAGTGAGGCATTGTGTTAAATGCCTTGGCGAGGTCAAAGTAGGCACAGTGAACCATTTTTCCCTTCTGCACTGCTTTGTTGACCTTCTCAAAGAAGTCCACTAGGCTGAGTAGGTATGACCTGCCCTTGATTAAACCAGATGGAGTTGAGTCCAGTATCTGGAGATTTCCTCTCTTATTGTCAATCAATTCCATGATAATTCTTTCCATGGTTTTACATATGAGACTAGTGAGACTGCTAGGTCTCTAATTTCCAGGGTCGATAGATAGCCCGCCTTTGTGCAGAGGGATGATGGCTGTTGTTCTTCATTCATGTGGTATGAAGCCTGTTTGATGCTATGGTTAAATAGCTGTTCCAGAGGACCTGATATGGCATGTTTCATGCTATTCAGAAGACAGCCTGAAATATTGTAGGGGTCCATTGATGCAGTGTTCTTGAACTTAGAGAGAGAGAGCGTTGAGAAGCTGTTCCTTAGTGATAGTTAGGAAATATATACTTGATGGTATTTCCTATGGGGATGCTGGGGAAGAAGAGAACGGGTTTAGGTTAGAGATGAATTTGTCTGCCACATAAGGTTTCTTCTGACTCACTGTAGGTGGTTCCAATGACAATGAGCTCTGCACATAACTGTGCATTGCCTTTGAAGTTCTGGACATTGCTAAATAATGCCTTGTGGTTATCCCTGGCCTGAGATGTTAGATTTACCTTAAATTTGTCTTGAAAGACATTATTTGTCCTATTAACTATGTGTTTAGTTTGAGAGCATTTTTATCATACTGGGTGGTATACCTCCTAATTTTTGCCATGATTTTCGTCCTTCTGTTATATACCCTACTGATGTTGTGATTCCACCAAGGTGGCTTGTTTTTTGAGTTAGTTCTGTACTTTTTCCTGGTGGGTACAGCTGCCGCTTTTCAACTGTTAACATGCATGGGGTTTCTGTAAACAGTTCCACATAGGCAGTAGTGTTCTCAGGGTTTAGGGGTTTGAAATTTTGCCAGGTTATGACTTAGTAGAAGAAAGTTAACCTTTGAGTAGTTCCCGACAATTCTAGAATTAGCTGAGGCTCTGGGTTTTATTTTTACTTCAAAGGAGACCATTTTGTGGTCTGATCTTACCAGAGAAGACATTACACTAGGGACTGTGCAGCAATTTCCCATATTAGTGAGGACCATATCCAGTTTGTTTGCACTACTGATCGGTGTACTGACAATCCAGTCAAGGGAGTTCATGTATACAAAGTCCAGGAATCTCTGTGCCTGCACATTTGGTGTCATGTCTGATTCCCAGTTCATAGTGTGGTAATTAAAGTTGCCCATGGCTATGGTATTGGGTTGGATGGTGAGTATTTCCAGTAAGCTTTAATACATGTTATGGGTCTCCAGGGTCACTGAGGGGGACCTATAGCTTACAAGGAAGTGGTATGGGATTTTGCTTATGGTGATTTAAATGTGGAGAATCTCAAATGCATCATCCTATCTGATTAGTCTGGCGGTATATTTATTTTTTATGTAAATCAAGACACCTCCACCTTTGGTCCCTGCCTGTGTAGTAGTAGGGCTAAATGTGTGAAAGATGTTATAGTCTTGCACTGTTGGGGTGCTGTCTGCAACTTTCGACCATGTCTCAGTGATTGCACAGATGTCAGCATTCTCTAAGGTGAGGAGAGCTTATAAGGAGTGGAGTTTTTTGTTTAGACTCCTGGTACTGAGCAGTAGCACCTTTAGACTTTTTTGGTTTTCATTTGTAATTTTGAAAGGGTTATCAGTTTGGCATTGCCTGAAAAAACACACCAAGGGGAAGGACAATGCTTTAGCTAATATTCAAATGCACAGAGGGAAAAGGTTCAGACCAGCCCTGGCAAAGCAGAG
This sequence comes from Protopterus annectens, assembly GCF_019279795.1. NCBI lineage: Eukaryota > Metazoa > Chordata > Ceratodontiformes > Protopteridae > Protopterus > Protopterus annectens. The sequence continues at coordinate 185,637,098 of NC_056734.1, forward strand.
TGGTTTGTTGTCCATCTTCTGCCATTCTGACAAATATTGCAACCCCTTAAAAAGACACCAAAAACTACACCTATTATTAAAGTCAGTCATCTTCTGTTCACATTTTTATATCGTCCTTGGAGAAGGTAGAATGTTGCTCAGTGTGAGGCTCATACCAGCCAGGGACAGAGACTCTGAGAGGTCCATCATGTCTCTCTTCATGTTGTCTAGGAAGGTATATCTCAGGTCAATTACACCCACATGGACTATGACTGAGTCATACTTGTACTTGCAGTCCAGTGACCTGAGTTCATGTGTTATCTGGCAGATCCTTATCCCTAATAAACAAATTAATGTGACTTTCTCCTTAAAATGTATTATAATTTCATACCTTGCATGAGTTTATTAGATGGTTAACAGAAACATTTTGCAGAATATTTTCTCTGTTAAAATGCAGTACCATTTCATATCTTACACTTCCTTATTACATGCTAAGTAAGCATGAATTAGGCAGTGGAGAGGCACCTTCTGCCCGACCTTCTTCAGCAGGTGCAAGACTCTAACCATTGAGCCACCACAGGCCTCTGCCTCCTCAACATCAGGGTCTTTCACTGCAAGCACTAGCCTTCCCTGTCTCCATTCTGATCAATTGGTCATTAACTGAAAACTATGTCCCATCCATCTGGAAAAAATCCATTATTATATCCTTTATAAAGGAAGTACTTCATCAGAGGTAACAAGCATAGACCTGTTGCTATATTATCACCCTTGTCAAAAATCCTTGAGAAATATATTCACTCTCGGCTTATGAAACATATAATCAAACACAACCTCCAATCCAGCACCCAGTATGGTTTTAGGCCCTGCCCTACTCAACTTCACCCACATAGTAAATCAATGCAGAAATGAGGACAACCTTGTTTCTTTACTTTTCCTTGAGCTTTCCAAAGCTCTACCAAAAGCTAGGCTTCATTTACCCCACCCTCTCCTGGTTTCACAGAGATTTATTCAGTCATCAGCGGGACACTAAATGGCAACAAAACCTTTCAGCATTTCAACTAATCTCTGTTGGTGTTCCTAAAGGTAAGTACTCAGCCCCCTTCTACTTAATATTTTCATAAATAAACTTCATACCACTACAACTCTTGCCACTCTCATACAACATGCTGACAATTCAGCCCTTATCTGCTCTGTCCCATCCATAATACAATTTCAGGAAATTACTCACAAATTTTTTCACTAATATTGATATATGTCTAAAATAGTCTAACTTGCTGCTTAGTAGCAAAAAAAAAAAACAAGCTTATGCTTTTTACTCAAAAACAACACCTTAACGAGATGCAAGCATTTCATATTGCCTCAAGTAATAACACAAAAATAGAAACCATAAGCCAAATTAAACTACTTGGAGTCATAATAGATGACAACCTCAAATCTGATTACCACACGCTTCATTCCATCAAGAAAACTCATCAAAAACTCAGCTGCCTTTTTAGGGCCAAACACTACCTGACAGATCAAGCAAAGATTACATTTGCAGCAATATGCCACCTTCTTGCTCTATTATATGCATTCCCTTTTCTTACAAATATCAACACTACATATAAAACTAAACTGGCCTCCTGCAACTACAAAACAGCTAAATTTGCAACCAACCAACCATATAAAGCACACTACTGCCTTGAATTAAAACAATTAAACTGGCTTAAACTCCCAAACCAGTTGACATACTCACAACTAATCATTGCCCACAACTCATTGTATTCTCCAGACAAATGCCCAGCATTATAAAATATGCTACTGTGCTATTCACCTACTAGAGACCTTCGCTCTAGCAATAAACTCTTACTGTGTATCGATAAACCATTCAGTACTTCTGGAGACTTTTTCTTCTCTCATGATGTATCAAAACTCTAGAATGAAATCCCCACACAGTTAAAACAGATAGAAAACTTAAATAATTTAAAAAATTTGCTTAAACAGCACCTATGCCAAAGATGGATGTGTTTTTCATGCTCACCTGGCTAGCTGTATTCAGGTTATTTTTCTCCAACTCTTACAGTCACTTTGCTTCCCAGTCTTTTGCACAGTATTGGTTCCTCCTCATACTGTACTAATTTCCTAAATTCTTACTCTTCCTCTTTCTCTTATATACCACCACTAACTATAATTCCTCCTCAATCCATAAATCCTGCTGTTCATTTCCTTAATTTTCCCTTTCATTTCTCTCTTATCGTCAATTTTTAAGCTACATTACTACTTGTCTGTCTGTAAATTATTACTAACCTCAAAAACACTCCAGTTTGATATTTTCTCTGTAGCCATCATGCTATAAATACATTAACATTATTGTATTTTACTTTTCAATTCAGTAATTATCTAATATATGCAAATTTCTCTCTTTTTGTGCTAAATGCTATGTTCATGTAAGAAATATTTTAAAAATTGTGTAAATAAGCTCATGTACCGATGTTTTACCCAGCAAATATATATGTACATCATGTGTAACTTAAATGTGGAGCTTTTCCCCATGGGCCCCTGCTGAAAATGCATTTTACCCAGTCAGACTTTCTCTGGTCAACAAAGGCAAATATATAATAAATAAATAAATCAGACAGTAGAAACATTTGATGGCAAACGTATTTAAAAATTACATTTTACCATCTTTCTCTTTTAAATTTGAAATGTTTCTCACTTCTAATCATTGAAAAAGGACAGTAGGTCTTACTTATTGGTCAGGCTGATTAATAACATTGGAAGTTATCAAATTTGAAAACATTGCACCTAAATTTAATTTAGACAAAGAAGACTGGTTAGATGTGCAACATTTGAGGCACTTTTTAATTCAAAGATTAGGTATATTCTTTCATCAGGAAGTGAAGAATCAACATAAACTTATATTACTTCTGAATTCAGCTTTATGTTAAAATAAGTACTTCAGATTTTTCAACATTTTATAAAATTTTTTTAAGAATACAAAGCAATCATTCTTGGTTGTTAGTGGAATTTTACAGTTATCTTCTCTTTCCAGTATTTAAACTTGAGCAAAAATAAATGTTATTGAAGTCTGCTGCTTGTACAATGTCTTCTTTATTGTAGAGAATCTTTTGATAGACAGTTTTGTGTAGAACTTGGCACACTCAAAACAAAATTAGCAAAATTTTAAATATTGTAACAACGTATGCTGAAAACATGAAACCAATATGCTAGAGATGTGAAACCAGTTAGAAGTGGACTAGAACAGAATTAATTAATTTTGGCAGGATCTTGAGTATTTTCCACAGGCTATTTGATTTGATTATTTTATTACATCACAACATTTGGTTTTACTTAACAATGCTACACCAAGTTGTGTAGTTACATCTTAAAGGTCTTTTCTGTGTTACCTGTCACATGAAAATCCATTACCAAGAACCAGAATAAATCATAGTTTTCCCTTTGAGTGGGAATGCATTAATCTTTTATCAATATCTGTGATAAAAACATATGTACTACAATAGTGCATGCTAACAATTACAGAATAACCTAAACATTTTGGCCAAAATTAGGTCAACTTATTGAAAATCATAATAGTAACATTCTTAAGACATAGTTATTTTCTTTTCTTTAAATGTTACCCCATATAACTTGGACATTATTATAAAAGTTTACATTTCTTAATCCATTCAGTTTTAGACATTGTCATGTTTCTTGAGTGACTTATATATAGTCATTTATTAGTTTTGTGTAGCTTCTGTATTTTTCCTTTCTTTTTTATATTTGTATAAAGTGTTCTTTTTCCCTTGTGCTTGTCTTTATTATAATAGATCATTTGGTTAATTTCATCGCTGAAATCGTTGAAAATTGTATGAAATTTTGAATTTATATTTTATATAATCTATTACACTCTCCATTAATTTCAGTAAAATGATTGAAAAAAATGAAATTTGTTGTTCACTAAAATGACTGAATAAAATACAAAATGCATAATTTGTCTTTCAATGACATGTATTATTAAGTTTTTATAATAATCATTTCTTAACTGCCAATGACAGTTATCATTTAAGGCCTCATATAGAATCTTTCATTGAAGTCAAGAAAACAAAGCAAACCAATCACTGACCACTTCAGAGGACAAATGAAATCAGTCAGGAATCATACATATTAAAACTTTTCAATACTAATGGCCAACTATATACCATTCAGACTTCATATTTAGAAGAATCAAAAACGTCTTGCACTGTGGGACCTATGGACCAATCAGCATCATAAGTTAGAAATGCAAGCCCTGTTACTATTTTGTTTCCTGCCCCTTCCAATGGGTCACTAGCTCTGATTGGATACCCCATAACATACACACTTACACCCCTCCTTCATCTTGCCCCTTATCTAATGCCTAATTTTAAAGCTTTATTTTTCACAATTTTCCTAATGCTTCCTTTGCTCTACTCTATTGACTATTTAGGGCATTCTCTTCTTAGCCTGTTTGTCTACTACATTCCCAAATTAAGTATGAGCTTTTATATTTAATTACATTTCTGAATAATATTGAGTCTACATCTTGGCTATAACGTTTTTCACCTTCCATTTTCTCTTGGTGTTTTTTCCCTTTCTTACCTTTCTTTACATACATTGTAAATATCTGCCCTATTGTCTATCCAGTTTATATGATTATATATATTTGTGCAACTGGCCTTCCACTGTATGTGGCTATTGCCTTGGTCACACCACAACAAAACATGAAAACTGAACCACATGAAATCCACCCATGTGGGAGGGCTGCACCCCCTAACTAAATATACCATCTCCAAGATGCATTGCAGTGAGGAAAGGGGCAAAGTTCACCATAGTGGTCTAGTGGTTACTTACCTGTAGTTTTTTGTTTGTGATGTCAGTGTTCTTTTAAGCAAATTTTCTGTGCTTTTGTCTCTGCGTTTTAAAATTTGGGTAAGGGGTATTTTGATTATCTAAAGTAGACCCATATATATATATATATATATATATATATATATATATATATACACATATTCACAGTTACAAATACTTTTTTAACATAGTAATTGTTTTAATTAATACTAAACTAATAAAATGCTCTATAGAACATTAAAAATCATGGCAGAAGTATGCTAAATAAATCAAACTCATGGTAGCAGTATAGTAAATCAATCAACTTCCTGGTAGTAGTATACTAATAAATCATATCCATGGTAGTAATATACTAAATAAATCATATCCATGGTAGTAGTATACTAAATAAATCAAATTCATGGTAGCAGTATAGAAAATAAATTAACTTCCTGGTAGTGGTATGCTAATAAATTAAATTCATGGTGGTAGTATACTAAATTAATCAAATCCATGGTAGCAGTATATTAAATAAATCAAATCCATGGCAGCAGTGTACTAAATAAATTAAATTCATGGTGGTAGTATGCCAAATAAAACAAATTCATTGTGGTAGTATACAGTCATGGAAGGAAACTAAAACATTAAGTAATATTAAACAAAATCTACATTAAACAGTAGTTTGACAGTATTTTTGAAGGATCCATCTGATGAAGTGAAGAAAAAGATGCCAAATATGTATGTGGGAAATTATAAATAAAAGTAACAGAGGTTATACAAAAGTTTTGCTATATTGACTAGAGATTTTTAGCAGTATAGTACTACAGGATAAATTAGACAATAAGGTGTGAGCAATGACAGAGCCAACTACTTTTGTACCCTGAGGTAAGTAGAACTTTAAAGCTTGTTAGTTGTATAAACTGTCTCAGTGTGAGATTGAGGTTATTCCATGTTTGAACTATAAGTAGGATATAGGGATTCCCTGAAGGTGGTATGAGTTTTATGGGCAGTGGGGACCAGATAATGAGCTTTTGATCTAAGATTTTTGGTTGCCTATACCACTGAAGGAGCGTGGTGAGACATTGACATTTTTGTGATTGCGGGTGGAACTTATGAGCTATGTTTAGTTCAGTAAGGATAAGGAAGTTGAGGAGCTCAATCTAGTTAAGATTTTTAGGTGAGAAATGGGGAAGGGGGTTTGGGGTAGATTATATGCAGACTTGGCTATTTTGTTGTAGTGTTATTCAGTTTTTTATAGTCATGGGGTTTGTAATGGGTAAAGCACACAAGACAGTAGGTAACACATAGGTGACTGCAGTGGTTATGCAGGCATTTTCAGTTAGCTAGTGTTTGGTTCTGTTGAGGACACCTATTTGTAGGTGATCTTAATGGTTTATTGGAAATTGTCATCATATTTTAAATTACCATCTATTGCAATTCCTAATAGTTTTGTATGGAGGATGACTTTTATAGTAGTATTCATGGAGAAGGTGATAGTGAAACTGGTTTAGTTACCTGAGCCAGGTCTGGAAGTGAATAAAAGTATTTGAGTCTTCTTTGCATTAAGTAGCAACTGAAATTGCTGTAACCATGTCTCCATGAACAGCAATATTCCTGAGTAGTTGAGTAGTTCTAGTAGTGTGTGTATGGGGGGGGAGGGGGGGGTTAGAGCAAATGAGGACTGAATTCTCTGGTTATTGAAACAGGAATGCATTTTTGAAGTCTATGGCCAGATGATTTATAAGTGTATCAAATAGTATGGGTCCTGGTGGGACACCTATTTCATGGTTAGGATAGTAGAGTAGCTGTACTTTTCTTTTCTGTTCTTTTCCATTTAACACATTGGTTTTGATTGCTAAAGTAGCTGTTAACCATATGATGGTCAATGTAGAAATGCCCAGTTGTGTCTGCTTATGCAGCAGTATAGGATGGAAGACCATGCTGAATGCACTTGAGAGGTCAAGGAAGAGTGCAAAGTTGCCCCATCACCACTCCCATATTCTGTTTATAAATACAACTCCCAAATAAAATGTAATTTTGTCTAAATAAGAAATGCATTGTACAATTCTACCACTTTATCATCTTCTCCCAAAGCATACAGCATGTTTGGCACCAAATTCTGTGCAATGAAATGTGGGTATCTTGTTGGTCTGTTATTTCACCTATGACATGATCCAAAATGAACATTTTTGAACCGGGCAGCATCAGTGTTATTTCTTTGAGTACACCCTCCACAGATCCTTGAAAACTTTCTTCTACCATGATTCTGGCTGCCAGCTGTTTAACTTCATACAACTCTGAAGAAGAACTGTCAGCCTGTGATTTCATTGCTTGAAGAATATCAGTGACAACCTTTGCTTCTTCACAACCCTGAATCAAGTCAATCTTTTCTTGATGCAGGTACAGATGAAATATTATATTAAGAACAGACTGTCAACAGAGCTATAATGAAATCAAACCTTGTGATAAAATATTGATATATGTCAGCATCTTTGTCATACTCTGCAATACTTTCTAAAGTGGTGACAAGGATGACATATTCTTGCTATACAAGCAATCAGCCTGACTCATTGCCAGGTGCCAGAAGTGAGGTACTTCTGTCTTCATCTTCATCCTCATACTTACGTGACGGGAATTATTTACTGTGTTGCATTGTGATGTCTAGCAGATGAATTTAGCATTGAAATTACTTAACTACAGATGTTGAGTGTTTCCATAACATGCATTGCACATGAATGAACTATGGCAGTGTTGAGGTTGTGTGCTTTGCAGGCAGTGTAGATAGCTTCTGGAAAAAAGGCTCGAATTCTTGCCTGAACATTATTAAAGTGGCCAGACATCTTGCTTCCTCTGTCATAACCTTGTCCTAACTCCTTGTCCACACCGCATGCTGTGAGTCTCTGTAGAAAGTGGTCAGCAAAGGTCATTCCTGTGGTGTCATATACTTCAACAAATTAAACAAAGTCTTCAAGGATTTCTACATTTCTGTCACTTATATGAACATAACTTAGAGCCAGAGTCGCTTGCTCCTTATGTCACTTGTTCCATCAGCAATGAAACTGAAGAACTTTGCCTCTTTAACTGTACTTAAAAGTTTTCCTGGAATCTGTAACCCAATAAGGTTAATAATTTAATTGTGAATTTGTGCTCAAGTTTACAGTGCATTTCGTGGATCCTCACTTAAATGGTCGGTGAGTAGAGTCCACCTCTGCTATGCATCCCAGCATGCTTTAAAGTTTCCTGTAGATTTGAATTAAGTAAGAAAAAGTAAATAAAAGTAACAGAGGTTATACAAAAGTTTTGCTATATTGACTAGAGATTTTTAGCAGTATAGTACTACAGGATAAATTAGACAATAAGGTGTGAGCAATGACAGAGCCAACTACTTTTGTACCCTGAGGTAAGTAGAACTTTAAAGCTTGTTAGTTGTATAAACTGTCTCAGTGTGAGATTGAGGTTATTCCATGTTTGAACTATAAGTAGGATATAGGGATTCCCTGAAGGTGGTATGAGTTTTATGGGCAGTGGGGACCAGATAATGAGCTTTTGATCTAAGATTTTTGGTTGCCTATACCACTGAAGGAGCGTGGTGAGACATTGACATTTTTGTGATTGCGGGTGGAACTTATGAGCTATGTTTAGTTCAGTAAGGATAAGGAAGTTGAGGAGCTCAATCTAGTTAAGATTTTTAGGTGAGAAATGGGGAAGGGGGTTTGGGGTAGATTATATGCAGACTTGGCTATTTTGTTGTAGTGTTATTCAGTTTTTTATAGTCATGGGGTTTGTAATGGGTAAAGCACACAAGACAGTAGGTAACACATAGGTGACTGCAGTGGTTATGCAGGCATTTTCAGTTAGCTAGTGTTTGGTTCTGTTGAGGACACCTATTTGTAGGTGATCTTTTAATGGTTTATTGGAAATTGTCATCATATTTTAAATTACCATCTATTGCAATTCCTAATAGTTTTGTATGGAGGATGACTTTTATAGTAGTATTCATGGAGAAGGTGATAGTGAAACTGGTTTAGTTACCTGAGCCAGGTCTGGAAGTGAATAAAAGTATTTGAGTCTTCTTTGCATTAAGTAGCAACTGAAATTGCTGTAACCATGTCTCCATGAACAGCAATATTCCTGAGTAGTTGAGTAGTTCTAGTAGTGTGTGTATGGGGAGGGGGGGTTAGAGCAAATGAGGACTGAATTCTCTGGTTATTGAAACAGGAATGCATTTTTGAAGTCTATGGCCAGATGATTTATAAGTGTATCAAATAGTATGGGTCCTGGTGGGACACCTATTTCATGGTTAGGATAGTAGAGTAGCTGTACTTTTCTTTTCTGTTCTTTTCCATTTAACACATTGGTTTTGATTGCTAAAGTAGCTGTTAACCATATGATGGTCAATGTAGAAATGCCCAGTTGTGTCTGCTTATGCAGCAGTATAGGATGGAAGACCATGCTGAATGCACTTGAGAGGTCAAGGAAGAGTGCAAAGAGTAGACTTCCTTCATTCATGTTATGTATCGTGTTACGTAATGACGGTAATGCTGCCTCTGTATGGGGGCCTGGATGGAAGCTATATTCAGCTGGACAAAGCAGATTATTCTTTTGAAAATATTCCAGTAACTATGAGTGGACACACTTATCAAGGACCTTATATGGGGATATGGCAGTTGACCTGTAGTTAGTCAGTAGAGTTCCCTTCTGTATTTAAAAGGTAGGATTAAAGTTTTTCCATATGAGTGGGATGTAAAATTCCTAAATTGGTCTGTTTATTAGCATAGATATTAGATAGGCCTGTGTGTCAGTTGTTATTTTAATGTACTTTAAAGGAAGTACATTAAGCTGCAGGAAGCTGAGTGACCTATTGGGCTAATGCACTGTGCTGTAGTTGACAGGGTACTGGGTTTGAAACCTGGCAGGACTGAATATTTTTAGAGATGAAATAGCTCAGCTGGGGGGCATTACACTGACAATTTAAAGGTCCCTGGTTCAGTGCTGGGTTTTGGAAGGCTATCAGCTGCTAAAGTGGTAGGTTTTAGTTTGTGAAGAGGTTTTTTGATAGTTGAGGTAGGGACAGTTTAGTGGAAAACCCAGGAGTGGTGGAAGCTGACTGGAATAGATAGCAAGAGAGAGACAGAGAAAGAATGGGGTGTGTGGAGAGATGTTTTGGATAAATGGGGTGGCTGCATGTAAAACGTGTGCATTAAATTTGCAGTAATATCTGTGTCTGTCTCAGATGTTAGAGGAATCAGTTGTATAGCTTTACCTGAGTGAAGGAGGTTGTTAATAGTTGTCTAAATATGCTTAGGCTTGCTTGCTTGAGCTTGATGCAAGTTTATGTAGTAGTTTTTTCTTGTCCTTTTCTGTTACAACCTTAGTTTAGCTATGTAATTTATGGAGTGTTCATAGTTTGAGTTGTTTGAATACCATGCTTTGTCTCAGCACTGTAGCTGCCTCATCTATTGCACGGCGCTCTTAAGAGAAAAGCAAAAAAAAGCACTTTGACTTACAAAGGAGAAAGCTAATTGATGCATTTGTACATTTTAACCAATCAGCTTTCTACTTCCTAAGCTAATCCACACACCCTCAACTCTTCAGAAAAAAAGCACTTTGACTTGCACAGTAGAATGCTGAACTAATCGGTTTCTTACTTCCTACAGACAATCCACACACCCCTTCCTCTCAGTTCTTCAGAGAAGAGAAAAAAAAATGAGAACCAAACCTCGGGAAACACTGCTTTAGATCATAATGGCAGACTGCAGGACCAAGTTCAAAATGAAAACGCCATGCAGCCAAAATCTTCTTGTAGATCAATGCAGACTGCAGGACCAAGTACAAAATGAAAACACCAAGCAGCCATAATTTTCTTGTAGCTTGATGCAGCAGGAGAAAACACAAAGGCACTGCAATGAGTCCAAATTGCCACTCCTTACATCAAACATGAACCAGGCAACGTGTGTAAAACTATGTGAAAATAACAAATTAAACTCTTTTATCCCTCAGTGTTAATGGCAGTTCATCAGAGCTAAAAACTTGAAAGTCCTCCTTTAAGGCATATCCACACCTGTTGCAAGTCATTATGTGTTTAAATTGATACACACCTCCTAACCTCCAAGTGTAGAAGGTTAACAAAATTATCCACATGTAACAAATGTAAACAATCATAATTCGTAGGAACATTAGGTAAAACATGAACAAGTAAAAAGGGATGTATGATAACAGAATTGTTCTAGTTGTTTACTAACATGTACAAACCCATCCACCCCCAAAGTAGGGAGAAACACCCCACAAGGTGGTTATCTAAAAATTAATGGATTTCATTTTAAGTACACAGGCCAAGGAAACAGCTTCATTGAGACTCCATTGGCCAGGGGCATGTGTGTTTAATTGTCATTGTAATTCCTGGACTTCTAGTAAAATCTTCTATGGCCCTTCTTTTAACATCTGGTGAACCATGTCAACAGCAAAAAAGTCAAATGAATGCCCTGTATTTGATTGTATGTGTCTATATACAGCATTTCTCTGCTCTTTTTTTTATGTATCTAATGTGCTAATAAATCCTATCCCTAAAAGTCCTCTCAGTTTTCCCGACATAAAAAAGGACAGTTTTTACATTGGGCCGCACAGACTAAACTCTGTGTAAAGTAGTTACAGTGCTTAGGACACTGAATCTTTCCATATCTGTGAACATTACTACATTTTCCTTCTTTGATATAAGGACAATATTTTTATCTACTACATTTAAACATACCACTCCCATGATTGGTTATTATAGAAAACTTGAGTGTCCTTTAAATGTAATTCTTAAGGGACTCATCCCTCCTAAATATAATGCAGGGGACATCCCCATCTTTGTGTATTGATGCCATCAACCTCAAATATTTTCCAGTTTTTACATAAAATATCACAAATAAGTTTTGAGTCACTGTTGTTAGAAATAATGTATCCTAGCTTGCCATGTTCAATCTGTTTTGATTAGCAGACATATTACTTGGAATACCTCCATTAAGACTCTGTCCTAATAGGGGTGTATAAACCCCCTTGGCCCTTATGTCAATAACCTGCATAAAAATCTTATGGAGAAAAACCTTGGGGTAACCCCTGTTGGTTAACACAGATTTTAAAACATTACACTCTGTGTTAAAAATATCAGTAGCTGAAATCATATGGGCCATCCTGACTAGTTGTCCTTTAACCAATGCCTAATTTTGTGTATGGGGTGACAGCTATTGAAGTGTATATTTTTCAAAGGGAAAAGTCAACATAGAATGGAAGGAACAAACTAAGAAAGTTTTCCTTCAAGACACACTTAGCTGCATGCTTACTTATAGTACAGACTCCACAGGTGTGCAATATTATGAAGAAATTCTGGCTGATATTGACGAAGGATGAGAAATGGAAAAATATCCCTTCGGGAAAAACAAGGTTACCCCTAGCTACCAAATAGGTGGCAATCCACTGAGTTATCAGGGACCTGGGGACCCAGGTTGATAGTAGTCTGTCATTCGACACCCATGTAGCTAAAGTAGTTAGGAAGACCTTCTACATTGCCCACCTTGTCATGGAAGGAGTTCTCATCTAGATCAAGGGAGGTCATAGTCTCCCTATACTCATCACTCATCAGACCAATGATTGAGTACAATGCCCCATTCGGAATGTATCTGACCCGACACTGTTCCTCACCAAAAGGATAAAGGGTCTCAAACATCTGTCCTGTGCTGCCCGACTGAAAGAACTCCAGCCTATTCAGTCGCTACCGCTTGCTCAGAGGTGACCTTTGCCTAACATACAAGGCCATGTCAAACCCAGATTTGATGAATATGCTGCCTCAAAAAATCTAGAAACCTCGACACGGCTATTAATAGGACGTGTGCTGAGGGATAGATTCATCACCAAAGACTCCTATATGTGAGGCAGAGCACCTCGCTGGCCTTGTTCAAGAGAAATCTTGACCAATGGATGGGAGATCGCAGATATACCCCAGGGATTACCTCAGTGTCACTGCTCGACAGAGGCACAGCAAAATAATGGGTATAGTTCCCCATACTAACAGATAGCCTAGTATGAACCTATGAACCTATGAACCTATCATCGAAGACACACCAAAGTTTGTTTTCAAAAACAAGAAGAATATTAAGAGGCTACTATGCTTAAAGGATGGTTTTCCCAAGGCTGAATTCATCATGAAAAAGGGAGCCTTCAGATGTGGGAATTGCAAAGCCTGTCCTTTTATTGACAGTAATAATTCCTTTCGACATCCAACTACAGGAATGGAGTATTATTTTAGACATAGTGCAACCTGCAATACTAAACATTTAGTTTATTTAGCTACTTGTTTGAAATGCCCAGCTTACTATGTTGGAAAAAATGATCAGCAATTTAATGATAGAATTTTATGTCATGTGAGGGATATACATCATAAAGATAAGAAAAATGCCTTGGCAAGTTATGTTTTGTCTTATCTATTACATTCCTTTAAATTTAAAGCTATTGAATGTATTTATGAAGGGAATAGAGGAGGGGACATCCAGAATCGCACTGAAACAACTGGCTATCCTGACTTGAATGTGGTAGTTCTGCTCAAATCCATTCTGAAAGAGAGACGTCTATGTATTGGTTGATAACAGAGGCTTGTTGTTCATTCTGTTGTTCCATTGGCCATAATCTGATTGGTTGATAATGGAGGCTTGTCATTCATTCTGTTGTTTTCATTGGACATAATCTGATTGGTTTGAAAGAAGGCATTAGCCTTAATGGGCATTACTGACTGGTGGATTTTTACTTTTATTCATGAAAAAAGAGCCACACTAATTATGATCTGATGAAGACTTTGGCAGAAAGTGCTTAAAGCACTTATCGTGGACTTTAAAGAGGCTCTTTACTCTTTTCTTTTTAAGTTTATTTTACTAGTTTATTAAAGTCATTTTTAACTGTGAATTATTTGTGGATTCCTGTGGTGGTGTGCTCTGGATTTTCCTTTGTACTTGCAGTATTTACTCTGAGCCACCTTCGGCAGTTAAGAGTTTTGTTTGTCTTCTTTTAGTGTATGGGGTGACAGCTATTGAAGTGTAAAAGGGAATTACATTATGTTGGTTTCCTGTAAATGTTTGATGTAAACTGTCCATCATCTGTGTCTTTCCTAAGTTCAACATCTAAATAATGAAGACAACTATTAGATTTAACAAAAGTAAACTTAAAATAAATAGTGGTACTGTTAATGTAATGAAAAAATTCCAAATGTCTACTTTTAGTGTCATTCCAAATAATGACAAACAATGTCATCCAAGTATTGACCATATTAAAACACAACCATTCTCATAACCCAATTGAAACACAAAACTGTGTTCCCAATATGCCATCATAATGTTGTCAAAAATTGGGCCACAAGTTGCCCCCATCACCACTCCCATATTCTGTTTATAAATACAACTCCCAAATAAAATGTAATTTTGTCTAAAATAAGTACAAGTATGCATTGTACAATTCTACCACTTTATCATCTTCTCCCAAAGCATACAGCATGTTTGGCACCAAATTCTGTGCAATGAAATGTGGGTGGCATTTTCTTAGTTGGTCTGTTATTTCACCTATGACATGATCCAAAAATGGGGTGAACAGCAGCATCAGTGTTATTTCTTTGAGTACACCCTCCACAGATCCTTGGAAAACTTTCTTCTACCATGATTCTGGCTGCCAGCTGTTTAACTTCTTCATACAACTCTGAAGAAGAACTGTCAGCCTGTGATTTCATTGCTTGAAGAATATCAGTGACAACCTTTGCTTCTTCACAACCCTGAATCAAGTCAATCTTTTCTTGATGCAGGTACAGATGAAATGGCTTAATTATATTAAGAACAGACTGTCAACAGAGCTATAATGAAATCAAACCTTGTGATAAAATATTGATATATGTCAGCATCTTTGTCATACTCTGCAATACTTTCTAAAGTGGTGACAAGGATGACATATTTTTTCTTGAAGCTATACAAGCAATCAGCCTGACTCATTCGCCGGGTGTTGCCAGGTGCCAGAAGTGAGGTACTTCTGTCTTCATCTTCATCCTCATACTTACATGGTGACTGTGTGAATTATTTACTGTGGGCTAAATATGCATTGTGATGTCTAGCAGATGAATTTAGCATTGAAATTACTTAACTACAGATGTTGAGTGTTTCCATAACATGCATTGCACATGAATGAACTATGGCAGTGTTGAGGTTGTGTGCTTTTCAGGCAGTGTAGATAGCTTCTGGAAAAAAGGCTCGAATTTTTGCCTGAACATTATTAAAGTGGCCAGACATCTTGCTTCCTCTGTCATAACCTTGTCCTCGCAACAACTCCTTGTCCACACCGCATGCTGTGAGTCTCTGTAGAAAGTGGTCAGCAAAGGTCATTCCTGTGGTGTCATATACTTCAACAAATTAAACAAAGTCTTCAAGGATTTCTACATTTCTGTCACTTATATGAACATAACTTAGAGCCAAAGTCACTTGCTCCTTATGTCACTTGTTCCATCAGCAATGAAACTGAAGAACTTTGCCTCTTTAACTGTACTTAAAAGTTTTCCTGGAATCTGTAACCCAATAAGGTTAATAATTTAATTGTGAATTTGTGCTCAAGTTTACAGTGCATTTCGTGGATCCTCACTTAAATGGTCGGTGAGTAGAGTCCACATCTGCTATGCATCCCAGCATGCTTTAAAGTTTCCTGTGCAAATCGATTTTCCACAAAGTGGAAACTTCTGTCTTCCACAGAGAAGAATTATCTGCATAATACATCTCAAGGCATCAACTGCGCATTCCGGCAATTTCTTATTTTTCTATGCAATGCACCGATAAGGTGGCCAGAGCATACTTTTAGAAATACCTCCAATTTTGCAAGTGCATTTCCATTGTCCTTTGACTTGCTATGTCACTCTAGAATTTCCTAGAATTTATAAACGCAAATGCCCTGGATCAACTGGTCAACACTCCCACCAGAGGTGACAACATATTGGACCTGGTCATCACCAACATGGGCGACCGGTGTTCCACACCAGAAGTCAACCCCTTGCTGGTTAGATCTGGCCATAAACAAATCACTCTGGATATCTACATTCCGCCCCCACCCCCGGTCAAGGAAACCACTTTGAAAAACTTTTCAAAAGCAAACTTCACGTTACTTAAGACCGAGGTGGAAAGTTTCAAATCCCCCATGCTAAAGGATAATGCTGTCCAAGCTGCAAAATCCTTTACTAATGCATTCTATGGGCACCTACAAGAATGCATGGATCGTGCTATCCCAAGCAAAACCAAGACTCACTCCTCCAAGAAAAGGAAACCAGTCTGGTGAACCACTGCCATAAACAAGCTATACAACAGAAGGAGGAAACTAGTACAGAAAAGAGAAAAATCCCAAGAAGGGAAGACATCCCTGATCATTATCAGCAAGAAACTACGATCCCTCATAAAATCATCCAAGGCTAGCTTCAAAAAAAAATTGCCAAGGACTCCAAAGATAATTACAAAGCATTCTTTATCTATGTCAAGAATCTAAGTGGCAATGCTCAGATCTGCTCGGAGTTAGTGCAGAATGGCACAAAATACACTGAACCGACCAATATCACCAACATCCTGGCAGACAGGTTCAGTGCAAACTTCAGCCCCCTCTCACCCCCAAAAGGGCCCATAACAGTACCAGAAGAATGTAGAGCCTCTGAAATCACAGACACTCAGGTTAAAACAGCCCTCTCCAAAGCCAAAAACACAGCATCAATGGGACCAGACAGTGTCCCAGGCTGCGCCCTACATGAGCTCAAAGATGAACTAACCCCTCACCTAAACACACTGTTCAGCCTCATCCTCTCCACAGGCTATGTACCCATAGAGTGGCACACAGCAACAGTTATTCCACTCCACAAAGGTGGAGCCACAACAGACCCCAGGAACTATCACCCTATAAGCCTGACTAGCTTTGCCTGCAGGGCCATGGAGTGCATCATCATGGAACTCATTAACAGAGACATTGGGAACCTCCAAACACTGGTCCCTACCCAGTTTGGCTTTGTTAAGGGCAGATCATGCCTCCTAAACCTGGTGGACTTCTTTGAGACAGTTACCAAGACTATAGACGAGGGAAAGGTGGTACACACAGCCTACCTAGACCTCGCAAAGGCCTTTGACACCATTCTCCATTCTGGTATTATAGACAAACTCACCAGCCTGATCATAAATCCCTGTGTCACAAGATGGGTTGTCAACTGGCTCATGGACAGAACCTACATGGTGAGAGTTGCAGGAGCTAGGTCCGACTCTAAACCGGTTACAAGTCGCATTCCCCAGAGCTCAGTCCTAGGACTTCTCCTGTTCGGCATATACTTCTTAGAGGTACAGGCAAGCACAGGAGGATTATGGCTGACCAAGTTCACAGATGACTGCAAACTAGGGGCTATAATTGACTCTCTGGCTGACACAGACATCCTCCAAAAGAGTCTCACTGAGATGGATACCTGGTGTCAAAATCATGGCTTCAAGCTAAATGCCAAAAAGTGCATAGTCATCCCCTTTGGAAAAAACAAAGTACCCACAAACTACCACATAGTTGGTAGTCCCCTAAATAAGGAAGACGTAATAAGGGATCTGAGGACCCAAGTAGATAGTAATCTCTCCTTTGATAATCACATTGCCAAAATGGTTAGAACATCCTTCTATGTGACCCACCTAATCACAAAAGGGTTTGCATCCAGATCAAAAGAGGTCATTGTGCCCCTCTACTCATCACTCATCAGACCCATCATAGAGTACAATGCTCCATTTGGGATGTACCTAACAAGACACCTGCAGCAGCTGGAAAGACCGCAGAACTACCTCACCAAGAGGATCACTGGCATCAAACAGATGCCCTATGCAGCTCAACTGAAGGAACTCCAGCTATACTCGGTTGCATGCCACCTACTCAGAGGTGATCTCTGCCTGACATACAAGGCCATGTCCAACCCAGAATTGATGGACATGCTCCACCTAAAGAAAACCATATCCCCTCGAGCCACATGGTCTAGGGATTTAAACCTCACCACAACAATAAATAGGACATGCTGGAGGGATAGATTCCTGTCCCAGAGACTTCCCATGCTTTGGAACAAGGTTCCAATCTACATTAGGCAGAGTTCCTCACTAACACTCTTCAAGAGAAACCTTGATGAGTGGATGGGATACAGAACGTTTACCCCGGTATCACTTCAGTGGCTCTGCTGGACAGAGGCACAGGGAACTAATCTAAGGGGGCAGCGAAAGCCAACACATTCTGGCTAGAATGCCTTTGAGCAGATGGCCTAGTACCTACCTATGAACCTATAATCTTCCTCATATAAGACCAATCAGTCACAGGTGTGGAGACCAACACACACTCACTAGATGTGTTGAAAACAAAGCATGGACCACAGAATACCCCATCCAAGCTCTGTGAGTAGTGTGCAAAATTGTGCAGAAGCTGTGGACTGAATCTTATGTTTCACTTGCTTCCAGAATACCCTATGAATGCTTAGGGAGCTCAATGCCTTTAGAAGGTAGCTACTGTATGGTCAAGATAGTTTGTTGTCCACATGTGTAAGATTAATACATGTCATAATTGTTTCTCATGGCATCATTTGTGACAAACTGCAGTAGGAATGGTAGAATATTTGGAAAGTTGCTCATGTCCTGCTGCAATAATCATGTGGTCCACCTCTGTCATAGCTCTTGACTGAACACAATAGTGCTGGAGGATATCACACATCCTTTTACCAAATTCTGTCTTGTTCTCCAACTCGATCACATCATCAGTGCTGTCATACTGCATGTGGTGCAGAACTTCTCACATTCAGTAGGACTTCCAGATGGAATCAAAGCAACTCGTTTGTATGTTCAGCTGGAAGAAAGCTGTTTGGACTTTGAAGACTTGTGGCTGATTCTCCAGGAAGATCAGATTGTGCATTTTCTCTCATTGGAACTTTGTATCATGACTGAAAAGAAAGGGGGAGGCAAGTAAGAATGATTGCTGTAATGTCTTAAGAGGCAAGTGCTGACAGAAGAGCTTGCCATAAAGCAGTGTGCATTCCAATGCATAATCTACACTGCTCTGTAGAGTGCATTACCTGATAGCAAGTTGTCCTATGCCCAGCTCTGCTGCTGCCACAGGCACTGACGATTCCATGACATGCCTACAGCACCCAGCTCTGCTGCTGCCACAGGCACTGACAGTATCATGACATGCCTACAACACCCAGCTCTGCTGCTGCCACAGACATTGATGGTTCCATGATGTGCCTACAACACCCAGCTCTGCTGCTGCCACAGACATTGATGGTTCCAATGCATGCCTACAACACCCAGCTCTGCTGCTGCCACAGGTACTGACGGATCCATGACATACCTACAGCACCCAGCTTTGCTGCTGCCACAGGCACTGACGGTTCCAAGACATACCTACAGCACCCAGCTCTGCTGCTGCCACAGACATTGATGGTTCCAATGCATGCCTACAACATCCAGCTCTGCTGTTGCCACAGGTACTGATGGATCCATGACATACCTGCAGCACCCAGCTTTGCTGCTGCCACAGGCACTGACGGTTCCATGACATGCCTACAACACCCAGCTCTGCTGCTACCACAGACGCTGATATTTCCATGACATACCTACAACACCCAGCTCTGCTGCTGCCACAGGCACTGACAGTTCCATGGCATGCCTACAACACAGCACTGTTGCGGCCACAGGTACTGACAGTTCCATGACATGCCTAAAACTCCCAGCTCTGCTGCTGCCACAGGCACTGACAGTTCCATGACATGCCTACAACACCCAGCTCTGCTGCTGCCACAGGCACTGATGGTTCCATGACATGCCTACAGCACCCAGCTCTGTTGCTGCCACAGGCACTGACAGTTCCATGACATGCCTACAGCACCCAGCTTTGCTGCTGCCACAGGCACTGACAGTTCCATGGCATGCCTACAACACTCAGCTCTGTTGCGGCCACAGGTACTGACAGTTCCATGACATGCCTACAGCACCCAGCTCTGTTGCTGCCACAGGCAATGACAGTTCCATGACATGCCTACAGCACCCAGCTTTGCTGCTGCCACAGGCACTGACAGTTCCATGACATGCCTACAGCACCCAGCTCTGTTGCTGCCACAGGCACTGACAGTTCCATGACATGCCTACAGCACCCAGCTTTGCTGCTGCCACAGGCAGTGACAGTTCCATTACATACCTACAACACTCAGCTCTGCTGCTGCCACAGGCACTGACAGTTCCATGACATGCCTACAACACTCAGCTCTGCTGCTGCCACAGGCACTGATGGTTCCATGACATGCCTACAACACCCAGCTCTGCTCCTGCCACAGGCACTGATGGTTCCATGACATACCTACAGCATCCAGCTCTGCTGCTGCCACAGGCACTGACGGTTCCATGACATGCGTACAGCACCCAGCTCTGCTGTTACCACAGGCACTGATGATTCCATGACATGACTGCAACAAATAATATTATTACTTCATGATACATGTGATAAAAAGATTGCATCAGCATTTCACAGTTTAAAAAAATTACCCAGTATTGGACTAACCTGCTGAAACCACTACAGGTACTACAGGATCCAAAGGCTTTTTGGCTTGCTGGCTGAAAATAACTCACTTAGTATATGCTATTACATAAAGAATAACTGAAGCAATTGCATGTTTACAATAAAATAGGTGCAGAGATGTTGCCAGAATGATGCTGAATATCTACTCATTATACAGGATATGAACAGCTCTGCAATTATCCCAAGGAAAAAACGTAAGTGTTGTCTACAAAACAAATAGCACAAGATAATTACTGCAAAGCTGGCAGTATCATGCTTAAGAAACCTTTGTTGCATGCACACTTATCTCCATTTAAAGGGTTCTTCCTAAATCCATCCATTGATGTGTTCATTTACATAGTGCCAAGGATGTTAATGGTAATTGTTTCAGTAATGAATGGAAAGTGAGAATATGGTCTACTACAAACAAAGCACATCACTATATTTTAGTGTTGCCTACCAAAGGTAGGTCATAATTATAGGGCTGAATTTGGAGGCTCCTGTACATTGCTGTTGTGGTTTACACTTAATGGTCAGTTATGTACAATGTATTTTAACTTACCAAGTCAGGAAGGTAGCTAAACTTGCTGACAGCTATGCTTCCTCTTACTGCTGATCATGCTCTGCTGTGCACCTGATATTTGTTATCATTTCAGTGTAGACTCCATTCCTACAATACAAGCTCATAATCATAAATGCACATCCCTGGCAGATTTAAGATGGTGACTGACCTGTAAACATCATTTTCGCACTTACTCCTAACTTAATCCATTACCTTAATGCTCACATCAGAAGCTATTTGTTTATAAAAAACAAACTCTATGTCTTTTCTCTACTTTAAAATTATGTCTCCTTCATTCTAAGTCATTTTGGTAAAACATCTGAATATAAACTCTACTCATGTTACCAATCCTCAAGCAATGGCTTGGTCTGTGAAGATCTGTGCTTGATCCTGAGGCCTGCAGAGGTGAAAAATCCAAGTGAATTTAAAATATTGGATGTCAAAACTCCAATGCTTAAAAACATTTGTGTTAAACAGTCATAAAGGGGAAAATAATCTGAATCAAGCTGTTAAATAATTTGTGATCTTTTCATTTATAATGGAAAATGTCGGCAGAGCACGAACAAATGGAATTGCAGATGTCCAAACCCAAATTGTCAAAAGTTTCCACACCTGAAAAGAAAACTACATGCAAACACTCTAGCACTTCTAAACAACAAGAAGAGAGGAGATCATCCACTAAATCCAAACCTGACCAATTCTTTGCTATTGAGGATTTGAAAGAATTGCTTCAACCTCTTCAATCGGCCATCCAACAACTTATGGAACAAGTAAAAGCTCTAGGTCTTACAATAAACCAAATAGCCAGCAGATTAGAAATAATGGAAGCAAAAATAATGGAAAACTAAATTAAAATTGAAAAATCTTCAAAAATTAGCCACTCTAACACCCGAGCATTCAAGATATCCAAAATAAGCTACTGGACCTTGAAGCAAGGAGTAGATGAAATATTACACTTGTTTGGGGACTGTCTGAGAAATATGAGACCCTCCAACAAATATTTGGAGCTTTTTTAGACAACCAAACAATAGCTAATCAAATTATTATTGAAAGAGCTCATGGTGCTGCTTGAACAGCTTCCATATCAGAAAGACAGTGACAAATGTATATGAAATTGCAGAACTATCAGGACGTACATAATATTTTGGCTAAAGCTAAAAAAAGTATTAAATTGTAATAACAATAAAATAACATTTGCTCAAGATTTACCACTTCTAATCAGACAAGACTATCAGAAATGGTGCCCTTCTGCTCATACTAAATATCCAAGAAAATAAAATTTCAAAGAAGTATCCAGTGACCTTGATTTTCCAACATAATGGTAACAAATACACTATTAGCTCATTCAAAGAAACTAAGCAAATATTTAATAGCATCTTTAAATACTTGTAAAAGATGAAAAAATGCACAAACCACCAAGAAAATCGTCGCACAAGCAGTATGCAGGCAATAAGAGCCAGTGAGCCCTGAAATAATCCAATGTGTGCTTTAAATCAAGCCAACACATCCAATTCAGTACAATTCAGTACAAGGATGCTTTCTTTATTCAGACAAACAAGAAGGTATAAGCGCTTTCGTTCCAAAAATTAAAGCAGGAACTTCATCGGATACAAGGAAATTAAGGAAGTAAACTGCTTTAAATAGGAAATCTTACATGACATCACTTCCTGGATTAGTGAAAGCCTCTCCCAAGTCTGAAGCAGTCTTCTGAAACAGAAGTCTGAAACACTACACATAAATGTGTCAGCACAAAACAGTATAAATATCAAAGTATAAAAATACTGATTGTGCAAATGTCAACACCCTAAACTATATATTATAAACACAAGAATAAATATGTAAATATGTGTTTATATAAAAATGCTTTTAAGATGCTTTTTTTAAAAAAAAAAAATATATATATATATATATATATATATATATATATATATATATATATATATATATATATAGTGAAGGGAATGCACTTGCTAGACACATTAATAAGTACAACAATCACTAGTTCAAATTTGTACTACTTGAAGTCCAAAAAAGACATAATAGGGGGGCAGACTGGCCATATTTACTCGAAAAAGCTGAGTTGCTGTGGCAATTACGACTTGATGCCACCCACTGGCCAGGCTTAAATGACAGCCTTTCCATAAGCAGTCTGCTTAAATTGTGGGCTCTTGATAGGTGAAACATTCTCTTTAGATATGGATATGGTCCAAAATTTTTTTTATAAATGGCCTTCATACCTGTTGTATGTATATGTGCATGAAATTTATTCATTTGTCCCGAATGGATTTTTAACTGTATGCATATTTTATTTATATGTTTTTATATATATATATATATATATATATATATATATATATATATATATATATATATATACATACACACATGTTTATTCTTGTGTTTATAATATATAGTTTAGGGTGTTGACATTTGCACAATCAGTTTTTGTATGTATTTTTATATTTTTATACTTTGATATTCATACTGTTTTGTGCTGACACATTTATGTGTAGTGTTTCAGACGTCTATTTCAGAAGACTGTTTCAGACTTGGGAGTGGTTTTCACTAATCCAGGAAGTGATGTCATGTAAGATTTTCTATTTAAAACAGTTTACTTCCTTAATTTCCTTGTATCTGATGACGTTCTTGCTTTAAGTTTTGGAACAAAAGTGCTTATACCTTCTTGTTTGTCTGAATAAAGAAAGCATCCTTGTACTGAATTGTACTGAACTGGATGTGTTGGCTTGATTAAAGCACACATTGGATTAATTTCAGGGCTCATTGGCTCTTATTGCTTGCATGCTGCTTGTGCAACAATCTTTAAATACTTCCCAACTTTAATAATTAAAAATGAAAATGAAGGGCTCAAACATGCATTTTATTCTCCAGCAGGTAAATGCCATCTTGTTTTGTTTGGTAACTTTCTTTTTGTAGGGAAGAAGTTCTTAAATGGACTTAGGAGGGCCTTTATTATATTTAGTATAGTCTATCGACTGCCATGGTTCACATTTGAGAGTTTTTGGAACTTAATTGCTCTACCTTTTTAAACTGTAACAATGTAACTTTATTATAAGTCCAAGTCTGCTTTCATACAGCATATTATACATTGAATATAAAATGTTTAGCTGATGTATAGAAAGTTGAATTTAAAGGTGCACATTCTGGTGTCTGTGTTGGTTTATACTTGCTCAGTACAATAAAAAATGTCTTTTCATTTGTTGGATGGTTGCTTCTTTTTCTTCTTTGGTACAGACTGTGAAGTCACCTTAGTCCTATGCAGATGGGTTGTTGGTTTGGTGGCTTATCCATGGAGTGCTCCTTTTTGACCATTCAGTTGTGAATCCAATTTGATGGTTATCTGTTATCAAGGGAATTATGGTGCACTTGGAATGCCAAATGAATCAAATAAATCTACTAGTAACTGATATCATCTTATACCTAATTATAAAAAAATAAAACTTTAAAGAGTGTAACTAGTGACTCAGATTTTCCAACATAAAGGTACTAATCATATTGTTTGCTCAGTCAAAAAACTGGAGCGGCCTTTATTGATGCCTTCACGTATTCTTCAACTAGTGCTACTAAATTCATGTCTGGTCAAGTGAACCTGTTATGTTCTGTACTTTCCAATCCATGGTGAAGTAACATTTGAATGAGTCTTTGGAGGATTCTTGGTTGATTTTTGTGGGTGTGCAGCCTGGGGTTCAATCTGGTTCATTGTGTTTGGTCATCGGAAAGCACATGGCCTGTACTTATTGTGGCAGATCTGAATATTAGTTTCCACTTCACTTTGAATTGATTTTGATGTCAGTTTATTCAAAATATGATCAGTCCATGGTCTGAAAGTTCAAACTGGTTTCAGTCCTTTCTTGTTGTTCATGTAGAGATGTATTTATCACATATCTATGACCACCACCAAGGATCTTACAAACACATTTATAAAAAAAACTCTGTCATTTTTCTTGTGGTTGAATGGGGTTGTTAATTCCACTTCCATTTAAGTGGAAGTTAATATCATATTGCTCAACTATTGATTACTCTGATGAAAGGAGATCTGATCAGGTATTGCTAGTCCCTTACTGAAAATACAGATGTGGACTTATGTTTCTATGAATACCATCAAGGGATTTACTATATATTTTGTCTGAAACTTTATTGCATTCATGTAAAATATGGTTTCTATGCATGTATAACTTATTATACAATCTGGTCTAAGGTTGAGATGCACTGCTTTGGTTATGTAATGCTCTCTCTTATTGAGAGTACTTCTATACATGGTTTATGTGTTGTTGAGTTTGGAGCCATTTTTTTCCATATAAAAATCATTCTTGGGCTTGATGGTAGTCAAAAGGTTGTTTTTTGCTCAAATATCCAGATGCAATGTAATTATCAAACTCTCATCATGAGGCATTATTATAAGCTTGGCAAAATCTATACCTTGCTTATAGAAATTTGAATTATATGTGCATTTCTACACTTTTCTGACTGATCTTGAAATTTACATTGGTTGCAAAGATTCCAAACATATTTATACTATGTATAATTAATAATAATGTTAAAAGGCTGTTTAATAAGGGCATCTCCTATTATATCTTACCATTTCATACCTTTTGCAAGAATTATAATATAGTAGCTGTGTGATGGAGTAGTTAGTGTTTTAGGACAGTTTGTTCTTACTTACTCCCAAATGGAAAAATATTGTATTAATTCTTCTATTGTTTCTTCACATAATAGTAAGGGGTATATAACAAAAACTTATTCTAAGCTATTATATATTCAATATTCCTTGCTTGACCTAGCCAGATTTTCTTTCTGGTGTTTATCAGTGTTTAGACATGAGTTTATGACAAGAATAGTTAAATGCCACCTTATACTGATAAATTCTTCCCTTTCCTTTGAGATGGTTTTGTTGCTATATGTCAAGTTAATCTTAATTAATTTCAAATTAGAATTTATGAATACTCTATATGTGGGTAATAGAATCCTGGAATGTTAAAGGACTTCAATTAATTCAAAAGAGGAAACTGTTTCTGCACTTATTTTATAAATCTAAAGCTGAAGTTATATTTGTACAAGAGACACACATGATGTCAAGTCAACGGTCCCTGATCACTAAGAAAAGATGGGTTAATAATGTTACAGAATCAGGTTACAAAACAAATAGATCCTGGGTTTGCAATTAGAACTAAAAAATATTTTAAAGATTCAGTAATTCATTACAACTCTGACTCTGATGGAAGATGGTATTACTTTATTGCTAAAAGCAAGTTTTTGGACAAAAATTATTATTAAATGTTTATGCTCCCTGTAATGGACAACAAACCTTTATCATGTTGCCATAGTATATATTAAGCCTTTTCCCAACCATTACTTTATTGTAGGAGGAATTGGAATGCAGTGGCTGAACCAAATGTAGATAGAACTAATAAGATTAAAACATATGAATATTATGTGGCAAAGACCATTGCTGAACTAAAATCAGACTTCCATCTCTTTGATCCTTTTAATCTTCAATGGAACAATAATCTATTATGTATGATTATTCTTTGTGTCACAATTCTTGGTCTAGAATCGACCTCTTTTTGATATTCAAAGTTTTTTTAAACTTCAATTACATTTTTCAAATCAAACTCAGAGTCTTTTCAGACCATTCAAAAAATTTACCTTGGTATTAATTTGTCCATATTTTTTTTCAGAATAGAAACAGAGTTAATAATTGGACATTAAATCCTAGTTTTACTCCAAAAGGATGAGGGAAAAAAAGAAATGTCTTATCTATTAGAAAGTTTTCTTCAAAATGATTTTGACTCATAAATTCCTCTAGATGTTCAATGGGCAGTTCTTAGGTACCAAATCAGAGGAATGTTTATAAGTAAAGCCTCCTATTATAAGAAACTATTTTATCTTAATGAATAAGAAGTAAAAGTGAAAATTATTAGACTAGAACAGGATTTACAAACTAACTTTAAGGAAGAAACTACAAAACGTATAGCTGACCTCCAAAAACAGCTTTATATACTAAATATTAGATAATTGTTTTATGAAATGAAAATCTTCGTGAAATACTCTGAATGGGCACAAACACTTTTTAAATTCTTAGCAAGAATAATAAAATCTACAGTACTCCACCCTTGATTACTGAGATCAGTTATCAGAGCACATTTTACAAAACTAGAGAAGAAATCATGGACATTTTTGTGCAAATCTTTACTAACCTTTATAATGATCATAAGGTAATCTATCTTTTCCAAAACATAATAAGATTCAACAAGATAAAAATTGATGCACCTTTAATCAGCAAGAAATCTTATATATTATTAACAATCTTAAATCAGGTAAAGCACCAGACACAGACGGTTTAACGGTGGATTTTTATAAAACATTTGCTCAGCCAATTGCTAAAAATTTACTATATGCATTTAATTATATACATAAGAATGGTATCTCTGACCTCTATATGAATACTTCTAAAACAATTCTCATCCTTAAATCCAATCAGGATCTCAGAGATCCTGAAAATTATAGACTGGTATCACTCATTAATACTGACATTAATATTTTTGCTCTAATTCTAGCAAACAGGCTGAAACCTATCATGCCACAAACAATATCTCCTCTTCAATCACTTTTCATGCAATCCAGACAAACTTGTGACCATACACTAACATAAGATACACTAATTATGCTATCTAAACATTATAATTTATCTCTGTTTTTGCTTGCCTTAGATGTCTCAAAAGCATTTGATAGATTAAATTTAGATTTTCTCTTTGCAGTTCTACCACACTTCGGTTTTCCACCTCCTTTTATTAATCTTAGAAAAATACTTTATTCGAATGCATATACTTCTCTGTTTATTAATAAAATGTATTTGTGTCCAGTTAGGTTAATAAATGGTTCTAGACAAAGTTGACCTCTTTCGCCCTGCTTATTTAATATCTATATGGAACCACTATTTTTAATGATAGTTCAAAAAACATATCACTTAATACCAAAGGTTTGTAGAATTCCCATACCCTTTACTGCTTTTGTAGATGATCTAAATTTATTTTTTACATTACCTAGTACAGATTTATTGAAACATTTCTATAGTGTTGATAACATTTCTAAATTCTCTAACTACAAAATAAATTTACTTAAATCCTCAATTCTTCCTGTTAAACCTAATTGCAGTTTACTTGCTATTATTCCTGATTCATCAGTCAAGATTAATACTTCACCAAAGTATCTAGGTATAACATTCTATCACAATCCTACCTGTTCTTTTAAAATAATTTAGAAAATATGTGATCAAGTTTTGAAAAATTACATTATAAATGAAAATAAACTAAATTTCTCTCAGCTTTCCAAGGTAGCTATCATCAAGCTGAATACATTAGCAACATTTTTTTATTTCAAAGTAATTCAATCTAACAGTTTATCAAACTTTTTGGCAATATATATTCCAGACTTGCTAAGTTTATATGGTTTCCTCCAAGATCAGTTAGAATTGGCTATAAAAAAAATAATCTGCCCTAAAAGCCTTTGAGGTTTGAGTCTTCCGGATTTTATTATATTATGATATAATAAGTTCTATTAAAATACATCAAATAGCAGACTACAATCCTAAATCTTCTTTGTGGAGTCCTTCTTTAGAATTATAGATCAGGTGTACAATTCTACTAGGGGAGGAAATCTAAAGGCTGTATTAAGTAAAAGGGAGACTGTTTGGCAAATAAGGACAGATGCAACGAGGGAGCCAGGTTTAAATGAGTACATATCCATAAAACCTTTTCTGGAATTACAGTAAGGATAGGTGTAAAAAATGGTTCCTTGTTGTGTAAAATTATATATGATATGAAATAATGGTATGAGGTTTTATTCTTTTTTCATCCCTTATCATTATATGTTAGTATTATTTTCCAGATATAGATATATAAATAACTTTATGCATACAATCATAGATAACACAGTACCATTAGTATAAATATGTGACTCACATTGTATTTTGTAGGTACTGATAGGGTAGTATATATACGTGGTCACATTTGATGTTATAGTTAAGTTTTTTTTTTGTTTTGTTTTTTTTTATAGTAGGAATAATATAAATTTTATATAATAATGCATCAAATAGCAAAGTGTTTGTGCATAAATACACAAGTTGTAAATTGATGAATTAGATCAAGTATGTCAGGTATATTATTGTTTATATATACCTTACATTTTTACATTTTTATTGTTCATTCATTTATTTAAATGAGAAATGTGAAAGCATCAGCACTTGCACTTTAAATTTGTGAAGCATATTTGGCGCCAAAAAGTTTTTAAATGAGCGTATTGATAAAAGTTATTTGTTCTGATGAAGTCTGCATGTTTAGCAGATGAAAGCGCTTAACGTGGTTATTTCAAAGTTTTGGAAGTGTTTTATTAAAGATTTTATACAGTCCGAACCGGTGTCTTATTGCTGCCTAATTCAACATAGCTGACGGTTGTTACCGTCTGTTTTATCATTTCTGCTGTTGTTTAGCATTTTGCTGTTTGGTTAAAATATGGTATAACTTTGTATTTAATTTGGATTGTAACCCAAAAGCTTTACCTTTCATTAAAAAAAGAGAATTTCAAAAATCATAAACTACATAACTTCCCAATAAATAAAATAAAAATTATTCATAATCTTCTAGAATTGATTAATTTGAATAATTAATTTATGCTATTACAACCTTCTTCTTCTTCTTCTTTCGGCTTTTCCCAGTTAGAGGTCGCCACAGTGGATCACCTGTCCGCTCATGATTGACAGTGAGGTTTTACAGTGTCAAGTTGCCAGCCTGGCGCCCAACCTTCCACAGAAGGCACACACACTCACACCTAGGGCCAATTTAGAGTGTCCAATCCACCTACTGCATGTCTTTGGGATGTGGGAGGAAACCGGAGCACCCACGCAACCACAGGGAGGGCATGCAGACTCCGCACAGAAGGCACCCCAGTCGAGGATCGAACCGGAGAACCTCTTGCTGTGAGGCGACAATGACCACGCCACTTAAATCCCAGTTTAAAATTAATAATAAAGTTCTTAATCTTTCTAATTTTCCCCTCTCCTTAAAGATAAGACAATCTTGGATTTTTATTTAAATAGAAGTCTTTCGATTAGCGATTTGGAAAATCCTTTAACTGTTCGAAAAGCTATATTGTTATAATGAGACAGATAAGAGAACTAATTTCAATTTATCTGATTAAACCCAATATAAATGAAATTAATATAACATTATGTAACCAATTATGGAAATCCTTCACTTCAAATAAAATGTTATTTAATACATATAAACTATTTACTTCATTAAGATTTTAAGATTCCATTAACTTTTCTAATTACTGGACCAATATAAACTCAGCAATTTCATATAATCATCAACTAAACTCACTTAATCTAACTTCTAAATTTTTAGCTATAAAAAACTTCTCTATGCACAGTTCATGATAAATAACAAAGCATATCTAACCTCAGCTATTCTCAAAAAATTTTATCCCAACATATCAGAAGATTGCTCTCTTTGCAAATATAGCAAAGCTGATTTATTTCATATATCATGGAGTTGCAAACCTTCATATAAACGCTGGTGTTCTCTAAAAGTTAAACTAAAAAAATGGGTTACAAAAAAGCCACACTTTCTTAGGAATTTGCTCTTTTATATATCCCTCAGAAATGACTAGCTTAAAAAGATATTCCTATACTAATAACACTATTCTTCTAACTGATTATACTCTTTATTACCCAGCATTGGATGGATAGATCTAAAATCATTTGGGATAGTTTCAAACAAATGGCTATCAAGTATATCTTAACCCATAAATTGTTTATTTCCAATCCTTCTAAACATTCCTATTATGAGAACTATTGGGAAAAGTTGTTTGAATGTATTCCTACAATATAAACTATAAATAGAAAATTTCAAACAGTTAATTGCTTTCTGTATTACATTATCTTTGTGGATTTTAATGCATAATTATAACTTATTTTTTATATATATTTAATTCTAGAAAATAATCAGCTATGTTGTTATTAAAATTAACTACCCTTTTATTATCCTATTTTTTATTTATCATAGTTATGTTGTATTCCCATCTATTAGGCTTCTGGCATTTTATTGTATATAGTGTATATATTGTAGACAATCTATTTTTGTGTATATAGTTTTCAACTTGTTAAGAAGTTATTGTCTAGTCTATGCATATTATTCACATTCTTATAGTTGAATGACATCTTTAAGGCAATTGTTTTTGGTTGTGTCTGTTAAAAATTTTATTAACATAAAAATAAAAATAAAGATTTTTGAAAAAAAAATGCACACCCATGCTGCCTACTAAAGTTAGGGTAATGCAATGTAAACTTACAGTTTTACAGTTAGCATTCCATTAATGAATGTCTGACTGCCCAAGAGCTCATTTTAGCCATAACTGCATCTCAGTACACAAAAACTATGTATATATCTATCATATGCACTTCAAAGCCATGCAGGATGGAGAAGGCTGGTGGAGCCCAACTACATCTCAGATTCAGTTAGACTGGATGCTAGCATGACAAAGATGAACATAAGCATCAGGAATGCATGACAATAGTTCAATGGAATGTTTAAGTATTAAGTTCAGCAAATGCATTTTTCTCTTTATTGGTGTAAGGAAAATGGGCAAGATTTCTAGCTACCAGTACATTGAATATTCCAGGTACATTGAAGTCTAGCACAGGAAACTTTTTCACATTTCAGTCACAGATCTGTTATGTATCAGAAAAGCTTTAAAATATCAGTGCCAGCAACTCGGTCCACCATCCAGTCTGAAGAGCAATGGAGAATATGCAGTAAGCTTTCATGCTTACACAAAAGTTCACCACACCACCCAACCTGAGCAGTATAATACAAAATGCCACAATGACCAGGCTGCATAATACAAAATGCCACAATGACCAGGCTGCATAATACAAAATGCCATGATAACCAGGCAGCATAATAAAAATAAAGCAAACACAAATGGGCATGCATTTCTGTCATTCCACTGTAATATAGTATATATCTGTTAAGGCAATTGCAACAGGGTAGTGAGTTACAATTACAATTTAAATGTTTTATATCTGACCTACCAGCACTGCATCCCTTGAATTGTTACCCTCCTCTCTAGCTGATTCATGTTACAACTAAAGAAAGGTTTTCTGGTGTAGCCAGCTAATTTTACCCCAAATGATGTAGTTGTAGCATTGCCTGCAGCACTGAGCAAACACCACAGCACCCTACATGAAGGTGAGGACGGTCAAGACATGCACTAAAGCCCCTGGGGTCAGTCTTAGGCTTTCCCTTTGGTTTGTCTTTGCAAAGCATGCAAGTCAGCAACAAAAAACTCCAGATGTAGCCTCAGAGCTTCTGCTTCAGCACACCTCAGAATTAAACTCCACAGCTCAACTCCTTTTTAACTCATAATATTGTAACCACTACATCCTACAACTGGCAATATATATAGTTTTGGGGTGAAATGAGAGGATTCTTCCTTCTGAAGTATTCATAGCTCAAGTAACATTTTTGGCTGTTGTATGTAGCATGTAATGTAAAATAGATTGTGGCAGTAAGTACACTATGTACAGTCACCATGGTCAGTCATTTAAAGCCTCTTGAGTATTTCAGTTAAAAATGTTCTGTTAGCAGGGTGCTCCATCTTAGCTTGTCTTACAGCAGATCAGAGCTTTCAGTGAAGCACTTACATGAGCTGCAGATATAATGCAAAATGTCAGTCACTGGCAGTAAAGACGTGAACAAATACCACCTCCCTTCATTATGTCATTCCAAAACAGCTGCATAACAGCCACCACAGCTAGGTTGTCAGGCATAAACCACAAATTTGACTCCACACTGTCAGCCAGTTTAAAAAGCATGGTATTGTAGAAAATTTACAAATAATTTATCCCAATAGAAGAGGTTCTGAAATTATCACCACAAGACAGAGACAAAAACAAAATGCAATTTTCCCAAAGCCAAAGGCATCTAAGACGGTCCATCTAGAGCAAATATTGTAAGCAATCCCAAAAGTATCCATCACAACACATAACAGCCAGATCTCGTGGAACCTCAACTTCTAAGCCCATAAGGAAAGCTACCACACAACCCAGTATTTGGTTCAAAAGATAGTACATTGTGAGACAAAGGTGTCCCACTCAGAAGGAATGGTCTGCACCTGCCTCCTTTAGGCTTTTGAACATTGTCCTCCTCATCATGGCATTTAGGCAACGCAAAACTGCCAAAAATAGAAAATCTAAAGATGTTACTGCTCAGTCCCAAGAATCTAAGCAATAAACTGTACTTGCTAAAAGCTCTCACCACTGTGGAGAAAACAGACATTTGTACAGTTACCAAGACATGGTGTAAAGGGTAGAGCAACCTTGCAGTGCAGGGCTACAATGCTTTCAACACATTTAGATCAGCTACTGCACAGGCATGGAATAAAGATGGAGGTGTCACAGTTTACCTCAAATGCAAACATGCCTCAAGGCTAATCAAACAAGATGATGTGCTTCAGCTTCTCCATGTCCAAATTACCATAGGAAAGTCCCATACTATGCTTAGAAGCTATAGGTCCACCTCTATCACCGAGGAAACACATAACACATACTTTACTGGATCTCCTTACCACTCAACCCAATACCATATTCATGGGTGACTACCCTGCTATAAACTGGGAATCATACACTAGGCCAAACTTGCAAGCCCAGAGATTGCTGGACTTTGTCAGGACAGGCACCCTTGACCCAACAGTCCAAATGCCCACTAGGGGTGGGAACATAACTAAATGTAGTCATCTCTAGCATGAGAGAACAATGCACCCACTCTACTGTAATGTCCTGTCTGGTGAGGTAGAACCATTTTAAGTCAAGCTTCCTACTATCAAGTAGTAATCTGGCAAAATTTCAAGTCCTCCAAACCCTGAGAACACTGTTAGCAATGCCAAATTGTTCAGAGACCCTGTACAACAATGTTAATAGAGGTATAAAAACAGCTCTGTCTACCAGGAGTAACCACAGAATAAAGTCAAGCAAGCTAGCCTGGTGGTATTCTAGCATCAACAGGTTGCATAGTAAAAGGAAGAAAGTCATTGCAAAAATTAGGAAATGTGACACCCAGCAGAATAAAAAATCTATCAAAATAAGCAACTTAGAGGACAAATCACCTCACTATACGTATCTTACCTATTCAGTGGTACTACCCCATTCCTTTCCAATATCTGCTCCCCCAGCACGTTATCATCACAGTATTAGACAGCTTAAATGACAACAGAACTACTATAATACAGCTAATACAATTCAAATGGGAAATGTTCAAGATAACGGCTGTAGAGTACTCACTCACTGTTCTCAATGCATTAATATTTCACAACATGCAATACTTAAGTCACAAGGCAGCAAACACAGCTAGTGAGAAAAAAAAACAGCTTGGCAAAATCATACTACTGCACACAATGCATTTGACTCCACACCATACCTCTCAACCTAGAAACATCAAAAATGTGGACAAAGGCCCATGAAAAGTAGGTACAGCCAGCCAAAAATCGGGATGTTGATTAACATAAAATTTGCATACATCATTTTGTAACCCCACCCACTCCAGTGGAATTGTGAGATGCCAGCAACATGCATTTTCTGCACATTAAGTTATGAACATCTAATTTTTGTCATGACTAAGAGGCAAAACCAGGGGCAGATGACACTGAGCTATGCAGGAGAGGTCTAGGAATAGACAGCACTAAGGCAGAAAATAAAGAGATATTCTGTCCAAAATAATATAAAATAGGTCAACACATCAACGTTTTTGCAGCTACAAATTACAAATGCACTGCTACTTTATATGTTCCTTTAATTAAAAGAATGCAGTGAACTGATCACTTTAGGAAACAGTTGTAGATCAGGTGTAATATTCAAAAGGACCAGTACAGTGTGCATAGGGGTACACTGCAAAACGTACACAGAACCCAGACTGTTTAGACTCCTATCAGGGTTAATGGGACATGATACCAATCAGAGAGAAGCTGCTATTGATTATACTTTATGAAATAAAAACAATACTATAAAAATGCCAGCTACGCAACTTAATTTATAACAAACACAAACAACTATGCACACACCCACACCTGGACACACAAACACACTATCACGCATGCAAGCACACAGACACTGCAGCAGGTGCATCCCCAAAACCAGAAAGCTTTTCCCCAATTGCATTTGGCACAAGTGTATGCATAATGCATTCATTCAATTTATAGTCACTTGGCAATACACAGTAAATGAATGTTCGCTGCAAAAAACTGAACTCAGACTGTAACTGCATTTAATACTCAATAAATAAATAACATCACCATGCTCCAGGTCCTGCTGGTCACACCACAGCTCATCTACTTTAATTTCAAACTCTTCCTATCTTCTTGCTATCCTTTGACATGGTTGCAGTTGGCTCTTCTGTTTATTCATAAGCCTCTTTGAGCTGTGCAAGGTTCTCTGCTCCCACCCTCCGTCAGCAAAACACTCACTTTCCCTCAGTGCCTGACCCAAACTCACAGTCCCAATACAAGCAACATTATGTGGCATTAGAAACGCCGTCAATATTTTAAACTAGTAACATCATTTTGTGATCAGCAACATGGTTAGTTGTCCCTCGTGACTGTCCTTTAGATTGGCATTTAAGGACACCAGTGAAATTACAGATATATCAGACGAGATGAACGCTTGGACAAACTGATTACTTGTCATAGAGACTCCATGCATTTATAAGTGTTTTGAAGTCAAACTCAGATGTCTGTCTATTTAAGGACTTCATTCCTCAGTGATTTGTAAGAAAACCACACATTAGATGAGGAACAAACCAAAAAATCAGAGGCAAAAATCTAGATAGTTGATAAGTGTGCTCCACACACACACACACACACACACACACACACACACACACACACACACTCATCAGAAAGCTGTCAAAAGTTAGAAATTGAAAAATTGCTAATTAGGGATCTACTATAATCATATATTAAAAAAATGTTAACCTTGTTTTCCTGCCTGTTACTGTAATAGTGCACAGCAGCAGATCTTTATTAACCCTAGCCCTAATATCAAGTGCACGGAAAGGATGATGTGGTTATCCAACTCCAGCAAATCCTTTCCACATTATACTCTACTGAAAATGTTCAAGCCATTCCTTATTGGAAAACTGGTCACTGCCTGTAATCACTTTTAATGGGATACAGCTTCCACACACTCCCAAAAAGGATAACCAGATTGCATGGTTAAGTACACCTATACGTTACAAAAGGAAACAATATGCACACCTTCTATGAGGACTTTTTAAATACCCACTCCAACATAAAATTAGGTGTTCCAACTAGCTATGTGCTGTTAAACTAGTAGTAGAGCTCATCAGAACTCTATGTCCCAGCCGGAATTCTGGGCTGGCTAAACCCACAGATTAGGCAAATGCATTATTTGAGCCAGCAGTAACCTCCAACAAACCATTATCCATCACATAATAAAACCAAATAGTTCAATGTGGCACCACTCTGAGGAAAAAAAATGCCGAGACGGAAGTTATGAGCTTTAGACACTGACAAAGTTAAACCCGCATCCACACAATGGGAGCTATTTTACAGAATACACACTCCACACAAAAATAAGTAAAATAAAGGCAGTGATGCATCTACGTGTTGCTTAGCAATGCACTTTTCTGTGATACTTAACTTTCCTTATTCCTGGTCCACGTTTGTGGTGAGTGAAGTTAGAAGTATGGCTTTGTTACTGTGTGGTATACACTGTCAGCAGAGGCTAATTGATACTTCACGGCATTAAGAATATTTGTGTTTTGTTTTACAAAACTGGTTCTGCAAATTTTACAAAATTGTACAGGTATATAAAAGTGAAATGATTTAAACCAACCAACAATAGTCAAAGTAACTCTGTGCCCAAGATTCAGTCAAGAGTGAAAAGTGTAATTTAACTGGTGTCATTTTGATATGCTGTCAGGTCCTGTCTCCCAAAATTGAATTGTAAATAAAGAAAAAATCGTGATTTCAAGGGGCCACTCATGAATTCATGGCACCACAATATTTTAGCCTCAAAACTGGGAAATTCTGAGGAATTTGGTACAGCTGAGAAGTATGGTCCACACCCTCAGTAATGGCATTACACCCACTGCACATTACAACTGAAATTAAGCAAATTTTGAAACTGCTTGCAACATCAGCCTAACACCCAGATTGAACAAGTGCAATGCAAAATGCCAGACTGGTGATCAGTTACAAAATGGTTGTAATTCTACCCTCACAGCTTACAGCACAGCATAGCTTTACAGAAAAAAAAACTGTATGCTGAAAATGTTAAGTAAATAACAAACTGACTTCATCCAGTATAGCATGTAGTGCCCTCAGCAGAACTTTACCACAGTAACACAATGAAGACCAGCTATAATGGAAAAAGGCCAGATGCAGCAGTGAAGGCACAGGCACTATGTACACAGAAGCAACTGTAAAAAAAAAACCTCATGACAAACTTTCATTACAGGACTTGTGCACAATACAAACAGGATATTTAACTACAAAATACCAAGACTGCAATTTTCACCTTTTTAATGTGATTTCACAGTTTTAGCAGCTAGAATGGTTGGCACTGTATAAACAATATAATATAACAAAACAGCTTTATGGTAAACTATATAGTATTGTTCTTGAAGCATAATGTAAACGCAGAAATCATATCCTAGGCACCAACTTTACCCCACCTTTTATGCAGAGGTCAAATAGAACTGCCCTCCACCACACAATTCCTACCATTACAGGAAATAACCAGAGATGTCTCTAAATGATCTGAAGTTAATCATTACATTATCAATACTCCAAAAGGAAAGAAATACAATTACATTACAATCATGAATTCACCTACGACGGCTAACAATGAAAGAATACGCAGTGATTTATGGCTGCAATCCTGTTAACACCACTCAAACACTACAAAACCCACATATGATTGCCATCACCCCCCCCCAACCTGCATTTTATTCACTGGTTATTCTGTCAGTTGAAATAATCCTTGAGAGAAAATATAAGAGTACAAACTGCAATTAAATATTTTCACACACAGGTAAAACTGCCCTTCTAGCTTGCCAATACACCAAAACAGTTGATCCCATAATGTGTCCAGGGTTTTCTTAAAATATCTAAACTAGTGCCTGCTTTAATGTAATTTGGTTGTCTTTTCCATGCATCAGCTACTCTCTCAGAGAAATAATTAGCACACTTCTCATTCCTATAGAATTTTATTTTTAATTTCTCCAAGTCTTTTGGGTTTCTAATACCATGACGGGCATGGACCCCATTCCTAAGTCAAAGCATGATTAAAGATCATGAAATTAGTATTGTTTCAATCTTTGATGTTAGACAGAAGTGCTCTTCGCAGCACCAGCAATGTGCCCAGTAATGACTCCTTCTGTAATTCGTATGGAGTTACATGTATCGGTAACATATCTAAGTATGATTGTAAATTCTTTTTTATAAGACCTGTTGCTCCTATTACTACTGTAACTGTCTGGGTATCATTCTTCACATTCCACTCATTTCTGCTGCAAATCCTGATATTTTATGACTTTGTGTCTCTCTATATGTAAGACACTATAGTCACTCGATGTAGCAACTTTGAATGATCAATGCTACTTTTGTCGGCTTTCATGGGCTACTATACATGGTTTTCTCGCATCTATTTTTTGAACTGCTGGTAATGGATGATCCCAAGTGATATAAACTTCATCATTTTCTATGATGCTTTGTGGCTCATGTTTCCAGTGTTTTTCAGCTACCTCAATAATATAATCCCCAGTCCAACAGTCTTGCCACATTATTATGCCTTTCAGTATACAGTCCTTATGCCATTAGTATGTTACAACCAGTAACAAGATGTGCGACTGTTTCCATTTTTGTTTTACAAAACTTACATTTGTCTGTTTCTCCCACATGTTCAAGGGATTTTGTAAACCGTGTACATAGTCCACTATCTTGAGCCACCGATATTAACCCTTTGTATTTTGATTTAAATTCACCTCTCCTTAACCATTCTTGCATTCAGTCCTTATCAGCATGAGGTTGTTCCAAGAGTTTTCTGTACTTGCAACTACATTTATGCATTTCCACATTTCCTGCCTTCTCATCAATCCTTCACCTTGTATTCTTTCTTGTGTTTTTGGCACATTCAGTTACTGGCTGATTTTTATCCACTTCTGGTTTGGTTTTCATTTCTGCTTGACGCTGATATGTTTCAGCTGAACTAAGCATGGAAGCCATCTTAAATTTATTCTCATGTTTCAAAACTTTCACTACATTTGTATCTTGTGAGGTCAGCAGATATGTACACAGTCCCATGATTGCAGATCTATATATGTAATCAATTATGAGGAAGTCCATGCCTTCTCAGAACAGGGAATATAGAATCTTGGCATGCACTGATTATTTATAAATCATTTGATGAGCATGAAGCATCCATCTTGTTTTCCTGTCCAACCTATCCAATGCCTTTTGGGGCCAGTCAGTCACTCCAAAACTATAAGTTAGGACAGGAAGAACAAATTGGTTTATAGCTTAGACTTTGCTCCTAGATGCCAATGTTGTTTTCAGTATTAATATTAGTGCTAAGTTTCATTCAAATTTGTTCATTTTTTATTATTGATCCTACATCACTTCCTAAATATTTATACCCTCCCTCTTGCTCAAGTTCTTTTTATCACATTCCTCTCCCAAACTGTTGTTTTTTTTTTGGCGCTGCAGCTTTCCTGCTTTAAAGGTTGCTTTTGCACATTTATCAAGACCAAATTATATTCTTATATCATCTGAAAAAGTTTTGACCATGTGCAATAGTGCTTTCAGTTCCTCATCTGATGAACTATACAGTTTTAAATCATCTGCAAAAAGAAGATAAGTCTTCATTGTTTTCTGGGAGCCAAATTGTAGGCATGACCTAATCTGTTAAGTAGACAGCTTAATGAGTTAATGGCAAGTGGAGCGGTGTCAGAGAGTCACCCTGGAATATCCCTGTTTGAATTTTTATCCCTGGAATAATAATTTGAACTTTTTCATAGCTTAACTGCAAAGTGCTTTGCCACTGTTTCATGGTCACTGTAATGTAATCGATCACTCCAGGGTGTATCGTATACATTTTTAAGCACTTTTTTATCCATGAATGTGGGATACTGTCAAATGTATTTTTGTAGTCTACCTATGCCATACTTCGATTCTTCCCCTTTTTGCAGTTCTCCATTATGACTTTATTTAACAGCAAATGATCCTTTGTTCCATATGACTTTCTTTTATTACCCTTTTGTTCTATTGCCATGATTGAGTTTTCTTCAAAGTGACTATAAATTCTGTTGGTATCAATTTCAGTGTATAGTTTATACATCATCAGAAGGCAAATTATTGGTCTATTGTTTTTAGGATAGCTTGCAGGTTTGCTCTTAAGTAGGAGTACTGTTTTTCCTGTTGTGAACCAGGCTGGTGTCTCTTTGGGGTGCACATATAAA
This sequence comes from Protopterus annectens, assembly GCF_019279795.1. Taxonomy (NCBI): domain Eukaryota; kingdom Metazoa; phylum Chordata; order Ceratodontiformes; family Protopteridae; genus Protopterus; species Protopterus annectens. The sequence continues at coordinate 185,677,601 of NC_056734.1, forward strand.
TAGTTCATACTCATGGCTAAGACTTCATGTAAAGATGTTAATACTATTCGCCAAAAGTTAGGTACTGCATCTGGGCCTGGAATTTTGCAGTTAGGAGCTTTTTTAACTTAGTTTCAATCTCTCTGGCTGTTACTTCACCCCATTTCATATCCTGTACATTTGAACTTCTCATTCCTTCTTTTACTTCTTCTATCCATTTAGCATGTTTGTTATGTTCCACAGGGTCTTCATAGATATTTCTCCAAAATTATCTATTTCTTCTTTTGGTGGTATTTTATTCTTTTGGCTTTGTTTGCCTAATTCTCTATAAAACTTTTTTGGGTCATCAATAAATTCCTTATTTTGTATTTTTCCTTTATATTTATCTGCATATCTTCTAGGTTTTTCTGCCTGTGCTGATATTTTTAGTTTATTATTTGCAATAGTGCATGATAGATCCTGGTCTGTTCTGATAATGTGCATTGCTTTTATCAAGTCTATCTTTCTGAATATTTTTGTTGATCTGTTCCCTCTTCTACACTCTTCTAACCGTGACACTTCTTGTCTTAATTTCTTTATAGTTTTCTCTATTCAATAATTCCATAATGGCTTTGGATTTCTCCCCTTCCTTTCCCTTACTACCCCATGTTTTGTGGTAAAACTTTATCTGTTATTAATTTAGCTTCACAATAATATATCCTATTTACTTCTATTATATCACATGAAACTCTATGGACAGTCTTAATTACTGTGCTCATTTCTTTTATCAAGCTTCTAACTTTTGGGATTTTACTGACTTTTTGTAGTCTATTTCTTTTATTGATTTTAATATGTCTGTCCATTTCTATTAAATCAAACAACTCTTCTCTTAGATCATTTTCTTCTAAAACAAGGACACATACTTTGTTCTCCATTTCCTGCGGACATTTTATAGAAACTTCCAAAGCATCCCCCTGTGCCACGTTCTCTTCAGTTTCATCTTATGTCATCTATTGCTCTTTCATATGGGAGCTCACTGGTCTATCACTCCACAACATTGACTGCATCAGAGTTGCCACAGTTTCCTGTTCCTTCTCTTGCTGTGCAACTTCAACTGAATGTTTATACTGGTTTCCTATGTAAGGTTCTAAAGTATCTTCAACTGATCAGATGTTTCCTGCTCCACTGGTTTCTCCTTAATTTGGGTGTCCATTGCTCTATCCTGCTTTGATGATCTCTGAATTAGATTTTCTACACTAAATCCTTCACTTCGCAGGTAATCCATAACCTCAGTTTCTATTTATTTAACTTCACCATTACTAATCTTCTTTTCTGCTTTTCCTCTTTGTTTTCTTATTTGTTGTATTGTAACATTTTCCATATCCAGATGCCTTTGCCTGTATTTCTCGTCAAATATCTTTGGTGCTGCTCTTTTTTTGTATTGACTAGTTTTGCTTTCTCCTTTGCATAAATATTGCACCATATTAAATCTCTCTTTCTTTCCCATGTCCATATTTTTTCTTCTTCGGATTTCTCCTGCTCCTCCTGTTTCTCTGTACTTTGGGGAACTCTTTGTTTCATCATGCAGTGATGTAACCTGTGTTAGACTTTCTGCACTAAATCTTTAACTTTGCACATATTCCACAACTTCATCGTCTACTCTTTTAACATCTATTTTACTAATCTTCTGTCCTATATTCTCTCTTTGTGGTCTTTTTTTATTGTGAATATTCCCATATCTGGATGGCTTTGCCTGTATTTCTCTTTGAAGATATTTGGTTCTGCCTTTTTTGTGTTGGTTAATTTAGCTTTCTCCTTTGCATAAATATTGCACCATAATCAGATCTCTCTTTCTTTCCCATGTCCATATTTCTTTTTTTTTTTACCTTTCAAAAGTCTCTATATTTTGTTGTTTATATTTTCGCACTTAGTCGCTTCTTTTTCCAAACGGCCCAAGGTTTCTTGGTCTATGTAACATTTTTTCATAAATCTGTTGTATTAATGAACACAATTTTTTATTTGAAGCAGGTTTTCTTGGGGAAGTATGTTTTATATATTTATTTATTTTATTTTTGTTTTACATTTGATTACCAGGAAAGTCCAACTAGAAGAGGAGGCCCAGGGAGAAAAGGTCCAATTTGATTAAATTTGATTAAATTTGAACACACAATGTGTTACAAATACAAGGATACAGAGTTTATACAAACAAGAAATCTATACAGTTTCTCTAAAGAAATGAATTACAATACATGATCATGGGCTAGTGAAGCAGAGATTATATAAGAACTCTTATATAAATTCTATAAAGAATCAGAGAATCAAAATAAAGTGCATAGGGTAGTGAATGAGAGACAAATACAGCATTGTACAACTTTTGTAGAGTACAATTTATTTATTTATTTATTTATTTTATTTTACATTTGTTAACCGGGAAAGTCCACTGGACCATGGTCCTTTTTCAGTGGAGGTCCGGGGAGAAAAGCTCCACAAAATAACAATAAAGTACAATGCTGGTATAGTAATAGATGAGAATAGTGCCGAAAAAGAAAACAGTATATACAATAATTGTGAGTATTAAAGCAAGTCAGAGCTCTACGCTCCACCAGCAAACCCTTCATAAAGATAAATACAACCAAAAACCTAGCTGGGCAATCCTGGATTTTTTAGGTTAACTATTCTTCCTTATCAACAGAGCTAAGTGAACCTATATTATGAGTGGTGTTAATGTCAATGGAGTAGAAGTATTAGTATCATCTGAAAGGGACAGTTTAGTCAGGAACAATGCATGGGCACAGCCACTTGTTGGATAAGTGAGCTTTTAGCATTTTTTGTAAATTGAGACAAGGCTGTAGAAGAGGGAATGTTAGGTGGTAGTGCATTCCAGATTTTGCCTATGTAATTTGAGAAGAGGGATTCCCCAGCTAGGTTTTTGGCTGCATTTATCTTTATGAGGGGTTTGTTGGTGGAGCGTAGAGCTCTGACAATGGAGTACGGCTGTAGTAATATTTGCAGGACAGGTGATTTCTCTGGTTGATAGAAGATTTTGTGGGTCATGGTTAATTGGTTAAGGAGTAGTAGTAGTTGGGGGAATTCCAGCCAGTTGAGCTGTTTGAGTGCTATACAGTGGTGTGATCTAGGGGGTGAGTTTGCAGCATTCCTGGCTATTTTGTTGTAACAGGATTCAAGTTTTGCTATCTAAGATTTTCTTAGATTCATGAATATTGGGGATACACAGAGCAGTGATGAGATCAGGTGGGATTGGGTAATAGTAGCTTTAGTATTTTTTTGTGAAATAGGTTGTCTGATGATTCTCTACTACTTTTTGATAACCACAAATATTCCCAGAGGTAGTTGTCTCTAAATGCTTTATATAACTGAATAACTTCTCCTCTTAAATATCTATCTCACTGTACAAGTTTACCTGTTTTAGTCTTATAGGTTAATAGGTGAAAACCAGGCTAACTGCCTCAAAGGGCCACTTGGAGTCTTGCTAGTAACCTGAGATCAGAATCAAACCCTGTACCTTTTATCTATGAGGAAAATTTATATTTTCAGATCCATGGATTTCCTTGGTATATTTCCACTGTATTCTTTCCATTTTACTCATGCTTGTTTTCTTATAAGATTTCCATATTATTTTGTGCTCATGTTCACGAACAAACAATGATTTCATTTCTGATTTCCTATTTATTTTTTTATTTATTTTACATCTGTTGACCGGGTTAGTCTAGCTGGATATATGTCCATTTTCAGTAGAGGCCTGGGGAGAAAAGCTCCACAGCAGATAGATACAGCTTAATATACGTGTGTAAATATAGACATAAAGGGATATTAAAAAAAATACATTTAGTTATACATGGTATGAAAAGTCATACGAGTCTAGCTTATTTACATTTCATAACAAAAAGAGAGCCATGAGAGACTGATTTACAAATTAGGTATATAGAATAGAAGGAAGAAGACAAAAGGACATTTTTGACAACAGTGTTTAAATGTAGAAAAAAGGTTAGTTATGATATAAGTAGATTCAGCCAGCGTTAGTACATGGACACAGCAATTGCGAGTTAAGGAAGATTTTTAGATGCTTTTTGAAAAGAGGGGTAGATGAAAGGGCTGTGAAATTACTAGGAAGTTTACTCCAATGGATTCTAATAGTGTTAGTAAATAGAGAATCACCTGATTTGTTATTGGATTTTAGGGTAGTGGCTAGTAATTTATTGGCTGAGCAAAGGGTGCTTACGTTTTTATAGGAGTTGATTAAGTTACAGAGTATGGGAGTATTTGTAGGGTGATGCAAGATTTTGTGGGTGATGGTTAGTTGTTGGAAAAGAAGCTGGTTTTGAAGTTCCAGCCATCCTAGTTTATGTAGATTTTGACAGTGGGGAGTACGGAATGTGGACCCAGTTGCAAACCTGGCAATGTTATTGTAAGCGGTGGCCAGCTTGTTTTTATTATTTGTAGATAGATTTGTAAAAATTGGGGAATTGGGGAGGCATAGAGGAAGTGTGGAGTTTGGGCCATAGTAGTCCTGGCTACAGGTGTAAGGAATGGTTTTAGCCTATAGAGAAATCCCTAGTTTTATATTCACTGATTTGATGGTTGAGTTTATGTGTGAGTCAAAGTTGAGGTTATGGTCAATAGTTATGCCTAAGAGTTTAGTAGTTGGGTCTGGTACAATTACAGTGCCATTTTTTGATGTAAGCGTGAAGTCAATAGGAGGAGACTTCTGGGTAGGGGTAAACAGTAGAAGTTTTTTTTTTAGGTTTAAGGAGAAGGCAGAGTTTAGAGAACCAGTTTTCCACTAAGGTAAATACTTTCTGGGTGTTGGACTGAAGTTCAGCAGAAGTTGCTACAGCACAGATTAGGGTTGAGTCGGCGGCATATTGAATACAGGTGGTTTGTGGTATAGATGTTTGCAGGTTTTTGATAAAAATAGAAAATAGGAGAGGCCCCATAATAGAGCCTTGTGGGACTCCCTGTGAGATAGGAAGCAAAGTAGATAGGTTGTTGTCCCAGAGGACTGCCTGTTGTCTGTTTTTAAGATAGGATTCAAACCATTTGGCTGTCTGAATATCAATTGAAAGTGGGGTAAGTGTATCTATCATTAAGTGATGATTCACCATATCAAAGGCTTTGGAGAGGTCTAGAAAGAGGGCAGAGGTGAGTAAGTTGTTCTTACGATTTTTATTAATCGAGTCAGAAAAAGATAAAAGTGCAGTAGTAGTAATGTGAAAAGGCCTAAAAAGAAGCTGGCAGTTGGCTAAAAGATTGTTTTGGAGGAGGTGATCGAGAAGTTGCTGGTGAATGCATCTCTCCATGATTTTAGCTAAAGGAAAAGGTAGAGCGATATGGCAGTAGTTAAAAAGTTCAGTTGAGTTGCCTCCTTTATGTAGAGGTATAATATAAGAGACCTTCCAAAGAGATGGTACAGTACATTCTGTGATGGTCCTATTAATTAAGATAGAGATAGGGTAGGCAAGTACTCCAGCAGCCATTTGAAGAAATTCAGCTGGAAGGAGGTCAGCTGAGGGGGTACATGGTTTTAGTTTTTGAAGCTGGGCATGGATGAAAGAGGTGGGAACATGCTGTAATTGGAGGGGAGGAGGTAAAATGTTTTGTGAGTGTGTGTTGGGGATGCTGGCTGGTGATAAGGTACTAGCTAATGTTTGGACAGAGTCCACAAAGAAGTTATTAAAGGAATTTGCAATTTGGCTGGGAGAATTTTGGGTTAAGTTAGCTGGGGTTGGAGTTTTGGAGTGGCCAGGGTGGAGTAGGGAATTTTAACTGACCAAAATTTTTGAGGGTTTTTGTTTTCCTAGACTTTATAAATCTTTTTTTACAACCTGCAGTTCTATAATTATTAACCAATTGGTTGATATGATTAGAAAAACTCAGAAATGGATCTACCCATACACCCAGGTCCTTAATGAATCTATAGTTTCAACAACAGTTTGCTGTATTAAATATTCATCTATTAGTGTATGTTTTGTAAGACTCACATGCTTAGTTTTTTGATTTATCAGCACTTGCTCAAGCCCAGCATCTGATATGGGAGGGATCCATACCTCTCAACGTTCCAGATTTTTACAGAACATCAAGATCTTTGTTTCATATCTTTAGTTTGTTAATCATTGTGGGTTTCTGGCAACTAAATGAGGACTGAAGTCATTAAATAGTTACATACATTCATGTTTCAGACTTTATATCCTTCAGAAAATGCATACAAAAAGAAATCCTGTTATTATTTCTAGCAACGTTCTAAGTTTATAAGAGCAATATTTAAAATCTGTTCCTATTATTTTTTTGTCTTTTGCCCCCCCCCCCCAATGTTTGGCTTTGTCCAGATCTGATGTCTTGCACTAACAGGAAAGGGGTGTCCAGATCTTTGCCTCATATCATTGGTCTGTTCCTCATTTCTGGCAACTAACTGAGGACTGAAATCACTAAACTGCGACATATATTTGAGTTTCTTACTTGATATCCTTCAGAAAATGCATGCTAACACAAATCCTGTTATTCTAGCTGCTTTCTAAGTTTATAAGGGCAATATTAAAAATCTGTCTTTATTTTTGGACCTTTGTGCCCACATTATTTTAGGCTTTGTCCACATTTCTTCGAGTAAGAGATTTAAAGGTATGCTTTGCTGTGGTGGATATCCCTGAACTTGCTGCCCTTAATGTTGAGGATATCCTTATAATTTCACTCACTCACACACACAGTACACATATACTTGCACACACGCACACACACACACACACACACACACACACACACACACACACACACACACACACAATTTTGGTTACTCACTCACTCTTCTGTCTTGGTCTGCTACTGCCAGTATTCAGGAAAAAAAAAGTCTGTTTCTTCCATTGGCTGCAGCATTTGACTCACTTATGGCCCAGGGGTAGAAAAAAGGAAAAGGATCCGGGTCTTGTCGTGCATTCCAAAGTAACTTTGTTTGTTACAACAACAAATAAACAAGGACTCACTCACAACACAGCAGAAGCAGTTTCATACACTGACTGAACTTCGGCCAGCAGGAAATGCAGTCACTCATGGCACTGCATGCTCGCTCAGCTCAACAGCTCCAAAACTGGGATAAGCAAAGGGGAGAAGGATTGACTGCAGCTGTATTTAACTGGAATTAAGCAGCCTGCCAAATACACCTGCTGTCAATAACAATTGTCATTGTACAGGTCATCACCCCTTCCCCCAAACAAAGTAGGCAGGAGGCAGAAAAGTGAACCAACATTTTTTTTTCTACCCCCTGGCTGACCATAGTGTATGCTATAGAGTACAAAGCTTATGTCTGCTGATGCCCTTGCATAAGATTTCCAAAAAGTATCATTTCAACAGCTGTGAGTTTCCAGAAAGTACTACGTTTTCTTTTGTATATAAAAGTCAGGGCAATTGTTTGATTTGCTGGCCTTTCTCCCTTCCTTACATATCTCAGGACTTGAGTATGATGACCATTGCCCGAGTTTCTTTCATGAATCAGCATTCCAGTTGTCATCTTGATCCTGATTTGCTCTATTTAATAATTGATTGATTTAGAGACTGCCTTGGCCAAGCAGAGCTGTAACTGTACCAGGAAAGAAAGCCCCTTAGTGGCATGTGCAAAATGACTAAGCTGATTACTTTTTTAAGTGACTGATTTTTTTTTTTTTTTTTTGATTAAACTGACATTTTAGTTGCAGCTTGGTATGTTGTCTCATTCTTCCATTTGTATTGTGATTTACCACTTAACCTAAAGATAAGAACCTAACACAAACCCATGCCAAACTGGAGGAAACTCACACATGGTTCTCATGCTGATGTACGGAAAGATGTTCATAATGTCCCACAGCACTGTTCAAGCATTATAGCAGAAAAAGCATGGCATTCTCAATAGTCACCATCTGGCTATTGAAATACTGGATACTCTGGTTCAAGTCACTGAAGTTAACAATGGGATAGAATTTTTCTGTTCCCTTTGGGACTAAAGGAAACAGGAGTGAAAACCCTGGCCCTGTCCTGAATATGAAATTGCCCTTATGGCCTCTCTCAGCAGTACAACTTGGGCCTGTCTCAAAGATCTCTGAATGGAATAATTGCTCCACCAGTGAAGCTATTTCCGGGTGAGGATCTGTGAGTTCTAGGAGGTGGCCAAAAGTGACCATGCATTGAATTCACTGGCCTTCTGTGATGGATTGTTGAGATGTGACCAATGTGGATAATATTCTTGATGACTTATCTGGCACAGAAAAGAACAACTCTAGTTAACACTTCAGTGTCTTCAGTGGATGCCAGTGAGGCTTCTTCCTCTTTTAGTCTTAGCTAGGCATTAATAAACAAAAGGTGAAAATAGGTAAAGGTTGTGATAAAAACATTGTTAGTGCCCATTTACTCTTAAAAAGGCTATCCAGCAGGTCACGAAAGGCCTAACCAAAAAGAACTTCACTCTTAAAATGAGCATCCAGAATACTGTTTCTGACCTCCTGCTTCATGGAGAAGATGCTCAGACATGCCATCCTGCACAGGCATATGCCTGAGCCAGCAGCTCTAGTCAAAGTGTCAGCATAGTTAAAGCTGCTGAGGGCAACATGAAATGGTTATAATGGCCTCAACATGATACAATGTCCTTCTGAATCCCAGACTTAGAGGAGTAGAAAGTACTGGAACTTGGACAGATGAAACTGGTACTGGAGAGGCCTAAGATCCACTATGGTGAAAAAGTAGAGTGCCTTGCTACTCCTGTCCAAAGCTTTGGAATCCTGGTTAGAAAGCAGGGTTACAAAATGTTGTTATTTCTAGGACCCATGCTAGAACAATGAGATCGCACAGGAATCAGTTCAAGACTGCCTAATTAAGGACTACACCCTCTCAGCTGAATGCTTGCACACAGTGTCCACATTCTTGGAGACCATGGAAACTGTCTGTGTCCCTCCAGACCTTTCTGACTGTCTTCAAGGGAGGATGATTGAGTAGACCTCAGACTTCTTACTCAGATATGCAACAAGGATTAGGGGTGACTAGCCAGTTAATGCCAGACCTCATGTGTCTTATGCTACCCCCAAAATGGGGGGGTCATCTAAGGTGGAGCTGTAGGGAGGGATGACATGTTGTCTTTATCCATGGCACAGAAAATGGGGTCTAGGTTTTCAGCTCCACAGACAAGCCTAAGAAGAAGTCCCATATTCCCAGTTACTTCCAAGGGTACCACAAGTACTGTATCAAGAGAGGAAAGCCATGTGACTGACAAATGCTAGCTTTCAAGTGGGGCAGATCTGTTGCTTCAGCATGTGCCTCCCAAGGTTCATAATGGACAGATGTTTGCACTGTGCCTGAAGCTGGCATCTCACCTTATTCCCTAAGGATGTAGTCCTGCATGCACAACTCAGGCCTCTTCCACATGTCAAACAACTGCTTATTGTCTGGATCGTTAGTCATGAGCCCTGGACTGGAGAAGATTGGTGTCCTTTGTAGATTAGAGTGTGTGATATACCTTTAAGAAGCTTTCCAGTGTGTCAGCACATGCATATAAGTAAAACTGCCACTTTGAGGGGGCAGCCAGAGATAGAGCATGCAAGTATGTAGTCTGTCAGTATGTTAGATAGTTTGTTTAAGTTTAATGTTCCTGACATTCATCCTGATGTATTTGTATACAATAAACTACTTAAACAAACACCCAAGACTCAATGTCTTCTTAATGCACATAAGAAGAGTGACATGGTGTCAGAAGTGGGATCCAGAGTTACAGCCATGAAGCAACCAGTTAAAGTTGGAGGAATATATAGGAGAGGATCATCCCTATTGCTCAAACAACTCACAAAACAGATCACAAATTCCAGGTACTAAAATTTGCTAAAATTATTTATTTTGTTATAAATATAAAATGAAGCACAAATTTCTAGTTAAATGAAATGCGACATATTGATAAAATATTTAAAAATAATGATGAAAATGTTTGAAACAATATCCGCATCACATAAAATGTACAAAAGGGGGAAAACAACCATATTTTTTTGCTATGTACTACTTTTTTGTATTAAATAAAGCTATTCAAAATATTCGGTGTGCAAGTGTTTGCAAGTGTGTGCTGTATTACCATGCAGTTATTTCACAAAGTAAAGTTGTTTCAAAGAATATTTCATAAAGTACACTTATTTCAAAGCATATTTCATAGAGTACAGACTTTGAAGAATTTATTGTGCATTTGAATATTACCACAAGTACCTGCTGTGTGTGAATGTTTGTACACAATTACAAGGGTTATTTTGTATTGTGTTTTACTTTAATCTGTGGGCATGGTAGAAGGATTTCACAGACCCACACCATATGTGTTTGAGCACAATATTGCCAAAATTTGGAGAGTGTTTGAGCAGGAATACACTATTTTCATACAAGTTGCTTTTTCTGACAAAGATGCACATACAAAGGCATTTATTCTGCTTAATTTACCTGGTTCAGAAGCCATTGACAGACAACGTTCATTTGTGTATGCACCTGCTGTGTTTGCAGAGGGGAGGGGAAAACCGCCATATAGTGGTACCAGCTGAAACAAAGGAAGACCCAGAGTGCTTAAAACATAAATTTAGAGAAGTGTGTAACCCCCAAATGAATGTTACAATGGAAAGGCACTTATTTTTATTTATTTATTTTCCATTTGTTTACCGGGTTAGTCCAACTGGACACAAGGTGACCGTTTTCAGCAGAGGCCCGGGTAGAAAAGCTCCAGATACATAGTAAAAAATTATAAAATAAAATTATTTTACACAAGGGTTCAAAAGCCTGGTGAAACTTTTGCAGCATATATAACTGACTTGAGATAAGGCTCAAATGTGCAGATTTGGTGATTTGAGAGATGAGTTGATAAAAGACAGGCTTGTGTGTAGTATTAATAATGACATAGTGAAAAAGATTTTGCTTAGAGACAGTGATTTAACTTTGAATAAGGCCATTGAGATTTGTCAGATACACAAGCTTACAGAAAAGCACACAAATACAAATAAGAATAGCAGTGGAAGGCACAGTGACAAAGCTCATGCAGATAGTATGCAGCACATGGTTAAAAGAAACAGGCCCAAGCACATGGCAGTTACCGCAGGTCCTGTAACAGTCTCTGGGAAACCCTGAGTCTTTTCAGCAAATTCCAGAGCATGCTCAGTGAACATAAGGGTGAGTCAGCAAGGTCAAAACATGTGCCCCCACCTAGCTTCATAGTCAACTGTCATAATTGTGGTGGAAATCACAAACCCAAAAGAGAAAAGTGCTTATCTTTTGGTCAGCAGTGTAATTCTTGCAATAAGTGCAATAATTTCAAAATATTTTGTAAATCAAATAAGGCACATTCCGTTATTAAAAGAGGGCATTCAAAGAAGCAAGTTGATCAATTAGAAAGCTATGACTGCGACCCTATTTTATGTTGATGGCGTGTCTGTGCTTGGTGAAACAGTTAATGCAGTAGATATGTGGGCAAAGAATGAAATCTTTTGTACTGTTTGGATTAATGGGAGTCCCACAGAACTCAAAGTAAATACTGGCTCAAAGTGCAATGTTATGTCAGCAGAAACATTTGGTAGAGTAAAAGCTGCAGAACAATTTGATTTGACAAAGTGTGCGAAGCTTGTTGCTTATGGTGGTGAAGAGATTCAAACCAAAAGCTCAGTAGTGCTTTCATGTTATTCTGCTGGGAATAGCTATGAATTGCAATTTTTCATAGTCAACAGACTTGTACAGTCATTATTAGGCCTCAGAGACAATATTCATTTAATAAAGAAGTTCACCATGTAAGCCTGCATGACAACAGCTCAAATTTTGTCCAGACAATTTTTTCTGAGTATGCAAATCTTTTTGCAGACAAACTAGGCAAGCTACCAGTTGTGTACTCTATAAAGATGGACCCAGAGGTCAGCCCAATTATCAGATCAGCACAGAAAGTTCCAGTAGCTATGCAGAGCAGAGTCAAAGCCGAGCTAGACAAAATGGTGCAGCTAGCAGTAATTTGTTCAGTAAAAGAACCTACTGAATGGGTATCTCCATGGTAGTAGCTCATAAGAAAAGCTCAGATGATATCAGAATATGTATTGATCTAAGAGATCTGAACAAACCATTAAAAAGGCCTCATTATCCAATGTGCACAATCGAAGAGGTTGCTGCCCTCATACCAAACACCACTGTTTTTTCTATCTTAGATGCAAAGAGTTCATTTTGGCAAATTTTGCTTGACCAAAAATCCTCATTGTTAACTACATATGGTACACCATTTGGAAGAGGGTTCATATCATAACATCGAAGCCTCACAATTTTGAACATTATTACATTGAATCCAAAACCTCGAACACTGACAATATCGAAGACACGGAACATCAAATTCTTTCCCAGGGTAAGAATTCGGTGGGCCATTTCCGTGGCTTCGCTATTTCCTCCACTGTGGTGCGATCTCGAAGTTGGTATATTTCAGTGGGGGGGTTTGGGGCACAGCCCCCCACGTTGGGGGTGTGGGGAATGAAGCTTCCCACATTAGAAATAGTTTTTGGTTTGCTTTTGTTGTGTGTGTGTATTTCTCGGAACAGCATTTTTTTTCCCTGGGAAAAAATTTGCTATTCTGAGCTTTCGATGTTATCACATTTCGATCTTCCAAGTTCGAGCTTATGGTGTTCAAAGTTTTGGAAGTTCGATTACGCGATATAAACCCTTTGGAAGATGCACATTTCTGAGAATACCATTTGGAATAAATTCTGCCAGTGAAGTCTATCATCGTAGATGGAACAATTTTTTTTTTTTTTAGGGCTATCCCTGTGCTATTATAGTAGATGATATTCTAGTAGTAGACAATGGTGAAGTTGAACATGACAGAAACCTCAAGAAAGTTCTGGAAAGAGCATGTCAAGTGAATCTTAAGCTGAATCCTCTGTGCAGGTTCAGGCTCTGAGAAGTTACTTATGTTGATCACTTGTTTATCAGTTCAGGTTTATGACCAGATCCTTCCAAGCAAACAGCAATTCTCGAGATGCCAGCTCCAGACAATGTCCAAGCCCTACAACGTTTTCTTGGCATGGTCAACTATCTAGGCAAGTTCATTCCAGATTTAAGCCAACTTTCAGCACCATTACAAGAGCTGACATGCAAAGATGTAATTTGGTCATTGTCAGAACAGCACCAAAGAGTATTTGATGCCCTGAAACAGAAAATTGCCAACCGACCAAATCTAAGCTACTATAATGTTCACAAACCAATTCCTTTTTCTTGTGATGCTTTTAAGTTTGGTCTAGGTGTAGTCATTCTTCAAGAGGGTAGTAGCCTATGCATTGAGAACTCTTACCCAGACTGAGATGCAATATGCCCAGATTGAGAAAGACCTTTTGGCAATTGTGTTTATATGTTCAAAGTTTCATGATTATATTTATGGTCGACATATCCAGATAGAAACTGGCCACCAACCTCTAGTTACATATTTTGAGAAAGCCTATGCATACAGCTCCAGCTAGACTGCAACGCACAATGCTCAAATTGCAAAAGTACAATTTCAGTCTTGTTTATACAAAAGGCAAACTTCTTTATCCTGCTGATACCTTATCCAGATCACCCAGAAAAAAAACACAGAACAGCATAACAATGAGCAACTTCATTCTGAGGAAATGGAAATGAGACATTTTTCTTCCACATGTCTTGATGAGCTCAGAACTCACACAGCTTCAGATCTAGTTCTCCAGAAGCTAAACGTCTTTATCAGTTGAAGATGGCCTTCCAGGCAATCTTGTCTACCAGTAGAAGTGCAACCTTATTTTTCCTACAGAGATGAGATTTTGTCAGACAATGGTACCATCATGAAAGGTCCTAAAGTGATTGTTCCAAAGTCCTTGCAACAACAGTACATTGATATCTTACATCGTGGCCACCCAGGAACTGATTCTACCAATAGGGCTCCATGTCAAGAGATATTGAGAAAGTACTTTCACCTTTATATAATAGTACAAAGTCACATCAACAAAAAGAACCACTTCAGTTAAGCCAGATTCCTGAACTACCTTGTTCAACAGTAGCTACAGATATCTTTGAGTGGAATGGTCAACATTATTTAGTGTTAGTAGACTCTTATTCAAATTGGTTCAATATTGACCTTCTTCCCAACCTGCCTTTCAGTACTGTCATTAATAAGTTGAAGCAACATTTTTCTGTCCATGGTAGTCCACACAGAGTTATTTCTAACAATGGTGCACAGTTTACAAGTCAGCAGTTCTAGTGATTTGCAGAAGAGTGGGACTTTGTTCATATTACTAGTAGTCCTGAATCCCACCTCCCCCCCCCCCACCCCAGTCAAATGGCTTGGCTGAACATGCAGTTCAAAGTGCAAAACAGCTGTTAGAGAAATCCAGATGTGACAATACCGATCTTTTTCTCAACTTGTTGTCTCAGAAACATTCCTCATGATAAACGTCTTGGTTCACCTGCCCAGAGACTTATGTCGAGACAAACCAGAACCACATTACCAATCAGCAGTGATTTACGGGTTCCAAGTGCTAAGAACAACAAAGCCGTGAAAGCCCAACTGTTGAAAAAGTGTTTGTCCCAGAAGTCTTACTATGATAAAACTAGCAAACTGCTCAGTTCATTGAAAAAAGGGGAGTAGTGAGGATGCAGATGTCAAAAGGTTTTGATCACATCGGATTTGTGAAAAGTTTGTGTCAAGAGCCAAGATCTTACATTGTGGAACCACAAGGAATGGAATTCAGATGAAATCGGAAGCATTTGTTACCATTGTCCAAATCAGTATTACAGCATCTTGCCTGTGACAAATACTCTAGTTCTCAGAGTGACTTGTCCAATGTTCCTGTTCCAGAGAATATTCTGTCAGCAATCCCTGTTTCTGAGAAAATCCCTGAGACTCCTCAAGAAGAGCATTCCCTAGTGACTGACATGTTGCTAAACCATGTCCTAACAATTACATCACAAGATCAGGTCACATCTCAAAACCTATTTCGAGATACACGACAACCTGGACATGACTGTTGTTTTTCTTTATTAGTGTCTGCATAATTGAGTGCCTATTGAAATGTCATTGCTTATATGAGACAGCTCAGTAAAGAGGGAGGATGTAGATCACAGTGTGTGATATAGCTTCAAGAAGCTTTCCAGTGAGTCAGAAGATGCATATAAGTACTGAGCACGTGCAAGCAAGAGTGCCATTTTGAGTGAGCAGCCACAGTGAGAGCACACAAGTATGTAGTCAGTCAGTTAGATAGATAGTTCATTTAAATTTAATGTTTCTGCCATTCATCCTGATATATTTGTATGCAATAAACTACTTAAATAACACCTAAGCCTCAACATCTTCTTAATGCACATAAGAATTACTACTATATCCCTACTATAACCCCTCCTTTCTCTCCCCCCTCCCATTCTCCACACTATTTATCTTTCCCCCCCACTTCCTATCAGTATCTATACATTGTCCTTCTTTTGAACGATTATCTTTTTGTTTTTACTCTCATATGTAGTAAACGTATAGACTACTGCTGTAAGTGCAACCCCTAATGTTCATAATTTTTTTCTTTTGTTTTTCTCTTTATAATTAATTTTGTATTTGCAGTGTTATTTTTAATAGTTTTTGTCCTGTATGTTTATCTTTACTTATGTTTGCGGGGGCTCTTTCCCCTTGGGTCTCCACTGAAAATGGGTCACTTATTATCAATGCAATGCAAATAGTTAATAACTTTTTCTTTTTTACAATTATTTTGTATTGTGATTATTTTATATTTGTATATTGTCACTTTATCTTTACTTATGTTTGCTGGTTCTTTAAATAAGAGGAGCAAAATCCTTCATTTGAGACCATCTGGCCCTGTGTAGCATGTGTAGCGATTCTAAAAGGAGAGGCACTGGCCTTAAGTTTCCTTGATCCTTGACCGAGTAACTTAAGAGGCCATTCCCTGGGATCAAGCTGAAAGACCTAAGGTTTCAGCCACTCATCTGGGAGCTGGACAAGACCAGCACCCCAGGATACACCTCCAAGACTTTGAGCATGTCTCCTCCAATCCCACTTTCTCCTGCCAAAGCAAAGAACTGATAGAAGCTCAAGTCTCACTATCCACAGGCACTTGCAGGGAAAGGAAAGCATTTTTTTTAAACAGACTTCATTACCTCCACAAGAGTTAAACCTAAACTTGTCCTCCAAACTTGAGTCCTTATGGTAATACTCTGGCCTATTCCTGGGGTCTGAAGAGTGTCCTCCCAAAAGTTCTCACATTTGTAGCTTCCAGCTATCTTGATCTTTTCAGCAGCAAGGTAGGTCAATAATTTTCCCCTCTGATATTGATGAATGTCAGGGCTGAATATCTAGAACTTGTAGGAATATTTGATGTTATGCCCCTCTCCCAAGCAATAAAGGCAATACTGATTTGGGCCTTGGCTGGTCATTGGATGGCCATGCAGCTAGTGAGATTTTAAGCCATTGATTCACAACGCAGCCTATTACTTCTCCTAACTATAGAGCTCAGCGTATTCTTTGTAAAATGCATGACAATAAATGCACACTAGGATTTTTCTGGTCTCAGCTGACCTGGTAGCCTGGTAGAGTATCCAGGATGTAGTGCTTCTATTTCTAGGTTAATACTCCAAGGGAAGCAGTTAATTGTTTTTCACTGCATGTATTTCATAAATATACACATGAGACTCCTTGATGCTAATAGAATAAAAAAATAGTTGTGGCATTCTGGTCTCGTCTGCCTAATGGATGTTGCTAGAAGTGCAAGTAGCAAATCTTGAACTTTTCTGCATTGCTAATAACTCTGTATCAAAGTAAATTGTTACTAGTATTTTCTAATTTGTTATACCTCAAAATGATCTGAAGGAGCTGCCATGACTAGCATGATTTTGTTTTACTGTCAATGCCTTCACCTTCCTGATGTCATATTACAGTGACAGAAAGAAATTCTTATGATGAGGGGATCATGTACTATGGGTTTCTCTCTCATCAGTTTACAACATTGATGTGACTGCTTATTTTTCACTGTCAGCATCAATCCATATTTTTAATTACTTTGCTTCCTTTGATTTTTATTAGTGGCCATTAAGGCACTTTAAGGAATGTTAGAATAATAGGCTTGAAAATATAGCTAAGTTAATTGTTCTTTTCAAAGTAACAATTATAGTTTAGTGTTCAATTATGAGAAATCTGACCAAAACGAAAGGCTGAAAAACCATGCAAACACCAGTGATCCACAAACAAATTTAACAGTATAAAACCTTATTAACAAGCACTTAAGCTCTTTCATCCTTTGGACTTCTTCAGAACTATGGTACATGTTGTAAGGCTGCCATCCCAGCTATCTGGAATTTTGTAAATAATCATATGTCATTTGTGAATATTAATATGATCCATAGGCTTGTCTTACAAATGTAAGGGAACTATATGTTATGTGTATATTAAACTACTGGTACAGAACTGTATGTTGAACTGTATGTTATGTACTGAACTTCAAGAATGTAACCACAGTGTACCCTACTGGAAAAGAACAGAAATGTATATGGACCATGTGCCTGTGCAAATGTGTGAATGTGTGTTTTCATGGTAGAAGCTGGAACATACAGAATTAACTTGCAAACCCTCAAGAAAATAAGTTGATAAGTAAAGTGTTTTATGATTGTGTTTCGGTGCAGCAAGGAGACAGGATGTCTAGAGCTAAAGGTTTCTTTCTATTGTCTTGAAAAATAAATAATTACTAGGTTTCAAATGTAAAAGCATTAATTGTTTTATGACTTCCAGTTCTAGGCAAACTTCTGAGAAATACAGTATGTACTTAGAGATGCTAAAAATTATGTTAGTTTCTGTTAGCCTGGGAACTGAAGGCAGGTGAGAAAGAGTGATGTCATCCTGGATAACCCAACAGTAATGTGTATTATTAATTTAAGAACTATCTCAGAGAGTGTAAGTTATTAACAGCTCAGAAAAAAATGTCAGGCTTTTCAAAATAAATTTAAAATCCCTTGTGTGATGCAATAAATCTGCTTTTATTTATTGCATCACACACGGGATTTAAACTGTAAATTCAAAACACACATTTTTTTCATGTCGCTATTACCATGTGGTATTAGCATAATTCCCCATTTACCTTACTGGTGGACATTTATGCTTGTATCTGCACACTTCATACATTACTAGTTTACTTCATCCACTGTTTTCTGCATTTGTTGTGTAGTTTTTCTACTAGTTTTCATTGTATAAACATGTTTTTGGGGATGTAAACATGAAAACTGCCATGACAGTTTTTTTTTTTTTTGAAAAGTACTGACATTTTTTCTGACTACTGCGGTGGTGGTGCTGCGGTAGCGTTGTCGCCTCACAGTTAGACATTGCCCGTTCGATTCTCAGCTAGAGAGTCTTCTGTGTGGCGACATCCGTGAACGGGCATTCCTTCGTTGAAGGTTGTGCATTAGGCCCGGCCAGCCAGCACGTAAAACTCTACTGCCAATCATTAGTGGACCGGAGTTCCGCTGTGGCGACCCCTAAATGGGAAAAGTCGAAAGACACAAACAAAGAAACTGACATTTTTTCTGAGCTGTTAATAACTTACTTTTTTATGCACACTAATACACATGGAAGGATATTTACTAGATATTATTAGACAGATGTACTTTTATATTTATAGTGTTCCAGTTTGATTATGTTTATGGTTAGATTGCTATGTTTTTTTTCTTGATTTTAGTTCTTGTCACAGACCTGATGAAGGCTTTATTGCATTAGTCAGCTGAAAGCGATTTTAGTTAAAAGTCTTTTTACGTATATCTTTTTATGTATATGTTATGCTTTTCTTAATACGTGATCTTGGAATGTGGGTTGCAAATACGTAGATAGTGTTTTCCTTAACTAGGATTTCATTTGATCTCATCAGTAGTAATGTGTGGGGGTGGGTACTTGGTGTTCTAAAATGCACTTTTATGGCCCTGTTCATATTGTTTTCCACACATACGTTGGTTTAAAATTAAACAATACATATATTTTCCACACCTACTTCTAAGCATATAAAAGCTGATATGTTTAACATTGTTAAAATATGTCTGATTTTTTTGTTATTGAGGATTGCTTGCTTGTAATGAATAAAGGCTTGTTACTTTGGAACACTACCTGGGTTTTGTGATTTTTGGAAAGTATTGTGACCGAGCTCATCAATGAAGTTTTTAGACCACTAGTTTCTCTGTTTTTTATTTTTCCTCAACACTCGTGGTGATGACTTTGGAACTAGACAGATCCCTGGGTTTGTTCATTTTTTTACACTATGTAAGTATAATGTTTTCCTTCATAAATAAACTTACATTGTTCACAGGCTCCACATTTTTTTGTGCCTGTGACTTTTTTATTATTTTTGCCAAACTGAATCCCTCTTTCAAAAATTTCTTTAAGATTTAAGTTCCTAGAACACGTAAAACAGTATTTATTCCCAAGTTTTTTGGCATAAGACATCGTCAAAGGAAATAATACTCCAATGCTTAGAAATAATTGCCATTATATTATGGCAGCTGTTATTATATTTAATACATATGCTGTTCTCATACACTGAGGTTTTGTCAACTCCTTGATTTGTAAAAGACAGTAAACCAATTCCTAAAATCGGTTTGAATTTTGATTGTCTGCCTTCAGATTTCTCCTCTTTAATAATAAACAGCATGTCATGAGGATAAACTCTTTCTAGTAACATTTCCATCAGGATGTCCAGCTCAATGGTCAAGTTCGACTCCTCTGATGTAATTCTAGATAACCTCACCATCTCACCTTTTACTAAACTTCTTTTCTGTGTAAAGTGGTTATTGCTTTAAAAATAGAGGTAACTATCAGAGAAAGTTGGTTTTGTGTAGACATTAAAATTATATTTTTCCTTTTTGAAATCTTTTGTCAGTAAAACATCCAAATAATTAATACTACTTCTAGAATAATTATAGGTAAATTTTAAAAATTAAGTCTTTGTGTCTTTGTGTCTTTCGGCTTTTCCCGGTTAAGGGTCGCCACAGAGGAACTCCGGTCCACTAATGATTGGCAGTAGAGTTTTACATGCTGGCTTGCCGGGCCTAATGCACAACCTTCAATGAAGGAACGCCCATTCACGCATGTCGCCACACAGAAGACGCTCTAACTGAGAATCGAATGGGCAACGTCTAACTGTGAGGCGACAACGCTACCACAGCACCACCACCACCTAAGTAATAATGTTTATGTAGGCTATAAACTCTTCCAATTGTTGTTGATTACCCTTCCAGATTAGGAATGTATCATCCAAAAAAATGGAAAAAAAAGTTGATATACTGGCATAATAGGTAGAATTAAATATATAGCTTTGTTCCCAGTACCACATCACCACGTCAGTGAAGAAGGGGGCACAAGCGGCACCTATTGCCACTTTGCTGGCCTGCTTAAAATATTTTTCATCAAAATAAATATAGCCGTGAGAAATCTGACCCCTGTGATTAATAGGTGTTACTTTGGCTGAGATGGTTTGTGTTGTATTCACAGTTCTAAAAATTGTCGCTAGAATTCCCTCTACAGCTTCCCCTTTCTCAATCTAACACACTGTCACATCAGTACCTTGAATGTATATAATGTAAATACTGTACATAGTTTTGTAACTTTACTCTCTCTCCCTATCTGGAAGTTTTCTCTTTTCTTTCTACCTACATACTAAGTTCATGCTAAGAGATGTTGCTAACTAGCTACAGTAATCATCTCTGACTCGTGTGTACTCCACTTTTGCTACTAAACAACTGCCTCTCTCTACTTACACCAGATTATTTTTCTATTAAACAACCTCATCCTTCTCTACTACTCAACGTCCCCTCTCTCCTCTCACCAGAACCTTGAATGTATATTTAGTAAACACTGCACTCTCCTCCTTCATTTCTTACACATTCTACTAAACCTATACTTCTATCTTTCAAATATTCAGTCTTTGCAAATATTAACAGAAGACTTACAATATCATAGTTTTTAATATTTTGTCAGCTTACTCTGCTGCCTCAGTTCAACTGTATGCCGTGCAAATGACTCTCTAATCCACTACATATATGTCATGAAGAGTATTCATTTTTTTTTCAATTGTAATTTGTTATTTCTCAGTATATAATTCTACGTTTGTTTCAAATTATCATATGTTTGATTTACTTGTATGTATTATGGAGCTTTTCTCCCCGGGCCTCCACTGAAAATGGGCTCTTTGAGCCCAGTGGACCTCCCTAGTTATCAAACAGGAAATAAATAAATAAATAAATACAATCTCTGATGTTAATCTTCTTTCCTGGACTCTTTGACTTATCTCAACAAAACAATGTATACAATGCAAAATACTGTAACAAAACATCAGAAGAAGCATGCACTTTTAAAGAAATTACAGTATAGAAAAAACGCAAAATCAAGTACTGATAGAAAGTAAGAAGAATTAGATGTACATTTTTTTCTTTCTTTGTTGCACTGAACTTTATTAAAGGGAAATACATTTGCATTTGAAAACTAAGTTTGAAAGCCCTGTCTTTGTTCAAACTTTAGGTTATACTATTTATTTGAGGTGTGATGCTGGCAATCTGTAACTGATAAGGGACATTTAAATGTCATCATTTAAGAGGCATTGTTTTCTTAATGGCTCTGTAGTTGGGATAAGGGACCTAACTTAATTACTGTGCCACTCTTTGTGATGTAACATGAGACAAATGCAGGAAAGAAAGGCAAAAATAATTATAAATGATGCTTTTCTGTATGTGAAGTGTTTAATGTTGGATTACAGGGAAGGAAAATCACTTTTTGGAAAGAAAATCTTGACTTGTGGATGGAGTTCCCTTTTAACAAACCACACAAAGATATAAGGTACATGTGGACTGATTAATTATTCCTCTCTCATAGTGTTGAATGCAATAGAGAAGCAGGAAACAAGAATTTAATGTTGACTTTCATAGAAGAAGAAAACATGGAATCACATTTAAAGGAAACAAATACTGATTATCTTCAGCACAATGGCTTACCAGCATCAAGGTGACACAGAGATCAGGTGAGAGTTAAAACTAGGGACAATGTAGCAATGCAGTGAAATAGAAGTAAAAGCAGGAATAAAATCAGCTTTCACTGACAATGGATTCTGACAGCATTCAGCCAAATGAAAATTCTTGTTTCTGAATAAAAATAATTTCATTTTCCCTGATTTTTGGCAGTTTCAAAATAAAAAATACTTGACATCCTTGGGATATGAGCAGAATATCCTCCCCTTTATGTGGCGTGCAGGGTTGTATGTTGCTTTGCTGTTGTTTGTAAACAATATTATAACCAAAGAGGGTAGAGTTATTGATAGCATGATATACAAACTGGAACTTTGTCCAGTCCTTCTTCCTAAGTTTGCAAGTTAAACAGTGGATCTGGATAAAAAATGTATATCTTTCATGATTGCTATGTTTTTTTTTTCTTGATTTTAGTTCTTGTCACAGACCTGATGAAGGCTTTATTGCATTAGTCAGCTGAAAGCGATTTTAGTTAAAAGTCTTTTTACGTATATCTTTTTATGTATATGTTATGCTTTTCTTAATACGTGATCTTGGAATGTGGGTTGCAAATACGTAGATAGTGTTTTCCTTAACTAGGATTTCATTTGATCTCATCAGTAGTAATGTGTGGGGGTGGGTACTTGGTGTTCTAAAATGCACTTTTATGGCCCTGTTCATATTGTTTTCCACGCATACGTTGGTTTAAAATTAAACAATACATATATTTTCCACACCTACTTCTAAGCATATAAAAGCTGATATGTCTAACATTGTTAAAATATGTCTGATTTTTTTGTTATTGAGGATTGCTTGCTTGTAATGAATAAAGGCTTGTTACTTTGGAACACTACCTGGGTTTTGTGATTTTTGGAAAGTATTGTGACCGAGCTCATCAATGAAGTTTTTAGACCACTAGTTTCTCTGTTTTTTATTTTTCCTCAACACTCATGGTGATGACTTTGGAACTAGACAGATCCCTGGGTTTGTTCATTTTTTACACTATGTAAGTATAATGTTTTCCTTCATAAATAAACTTATATTGTTCACAGGCTCCACATTTTTTTGTGCCTGTGACTTTTTTATTATTTTTGCCAAACTGAATCCCTCTTTCAAAATTTTCTTTAAGATTTAAGTTCCTAGAACACGTAAAACAGTATTTATTCCCAAGTTTTTTGGCATAAGACATCGTCAAAGGAAATAATACTCCAATGCTTAGAAATAATTGCCAGTACATTATGGCAGCTGTTATTATATTTAATACATATGCTGTTCTCATACACTGAGGTTTTGTCAACTCCTTGATTTGTAAAAGACAGTAAACCAATTCCTAAAATCGGTTTGAATTTTGATTGTCTGCCTTCAGATTTCTCCTCTTTAATAATAAACAGCATGTCATGAGGATAAACTCTTTCTAGTAACATTTCCATCAGGATGTCCAGCTCAATGGTCAAGTTCGACTCCTCTGATGTAATTCTAGATAACCTCACCATCTCACCTTTTACTAAACTTCTTTTCTGTGTAAAGGGGTTATTGCTTTAAAAATAGAGGTAACTATCAGAGAAAGTTGGTTTTATGTAGACATTAAAATTATATTTTTCCTTTTTGAAATCTTTTGTCAGTAAAACATCCAAATAATTAATACTACTTCTAGAATAATTATAGGTAAATTTTAAAAATTAAGTCTTTGTGTCTTTGTGTCTTTCGGCTTTTCCCGGTTAAGGGTCGCCACAGAGGAACTCCGGTCCACTAATGATTGGCAGTAGAGTTTTACATGCTGGCTTGCCGGGCCTAATGCACAACCTTCAATGAAGGAACGCCCATTCACGCATGTCGCCACACAGAAGACGCTCTAACTGAGAATCGAATGGGCAACGTCTAACTGTGAGGCGACAACGCTACCACAGCACCACCACCACCTAAGTAATAATGTTTATGTAGGCTATAAACTCTTCCAATTGTTGTTGATTACCCTTCCAGATTAGGAATGTATCATCCAAAAATGGAAAAAAGTTGATATACTGGCATAATAGGTAGAATTAAATATATAGCTTTGTTCCCAGTACCACATCACCACGTCAGTGAAGAAGGGGCACAAGCGGCACCTATTGCCACTTTGCTGGCCTGCTTAAAATATTTTTCATCAAAATAAATATAGCCGTGAGAAATCTGACCCTGTGATTAATAGGTGTTACTTTGGCTGAGATGGTTTGTGTTGTATTCACAGTTCTAAAAATTGTCGCTAGAATTCCCTCTACAGCTTCCCCTTTCTCAATCTAACACACTGTCACATCAGTACCTTGAATGTATATAATGTAAATACTGTACATA